>NC_133470.1:93168052-93473052 GCF_048565385.1 Saimiri boliviensis
AGAGCAATTTCAAATAATATTAATATAAATATGTGCACCTTTTGTTCTAGTCATTGAATCTGTCAAATTTAAATTTATGTTAAGAAAACTAGTACAAACTGAAGAAAACTATTCATTTCTCACTAAAACATTTTTATAACGACGCATTATTTACTTTAACATCCATCCACAGAAGAGCAAAAGAATAAATGCTCAGGAAGAAAAGAATGCTCAATTAAATTAATTTCTCAAATATATTATATGGCCATTAAAGATGGTGAATATGAGGACCATGTTACTACAGAGTCAACAAATTATGACCAACGTGAGCCAAATCAGTCTCAGGACCTGTTTTTGTCAATAAAGTTTTATTGGAATACAGAAATGCCATTCCTTTATGTATCTTGTATGGCTGCTTCTGCATGACAAAGGTAGAGATGAGTAGTTATGTCAGAGCACATGATTCCAAAGCATACAGTATCTACTATATTGCCTTTTTTTTTTTTTTTTTTAGACGGAGTTTTGCTCTTGTTACCCAGGCTGGAGTGCAATGGCGTGATCTCGGCTCACTGCAACCTCCGCATCCTGGGTTCAAGCAACTCTTCTGCCTCAGCCTCCCGGGTAGCTGGGACTACAGGTGCATGCCACCATGCTCAGCTAATTTTTTTCGTATTTTTAGTAGAGACGGGGTTTCACCTTGTTGACCAGGATGGTCTCGATCTCTTGACCTCATGATCCACCAGCCTCGGCCTCCCAAAGTGCTAGGATTATAGGCGTGAGCCACCTATATTGCCCTTTATAGAAAGAGATTCTGGACCCCTGACTTAGAAAATACCTATAAAGGGAAAGTAAAACTCAAAATTGCATATATAGTAGTTATAACTGTAACATTTATTTTGTATGCACACTGAACGTATATGTATAGATGGCATCTGGATAAATAGAAAAGACACATGGCTAGATTATAGAGGTGACATTAGGTATTTTATTTTTTTCTAAATCCATTGGTAGTCCCTGTTTTAAATTAATAAACCAACATTTAAAACATAGAAATGTGTTCTTCTAGGTCAAGGTGCTGCTGTGGCAAAAGAATGTCAATATGCTGCTGCCCGGTACTAGGTGCACCAGGAAATGCCATTTGCACAGTGGTAGCTTTATACTTTTGGCCAGTGACAATTAGACTAACATTGCACATTATTCTGTAGGACACTTTACCTGCTTTCAATAGACAGTCTTTCCACTGTAGCATCCCTAGATTATAAACAATTAAAAGGCTGAGTAGTGTACTTATGACAGGAAGAAATGCTCTGTTATTCTGGTTTTCGGACAGCCCATATGTACTGAAAGTAGCAAGATGATTTATTTGACTCTCCACTCCACAGGTGCTTAAAGAAGCAGTAGCCTGCTCAAGGCTTCAGCTAGTCTATAAATTGGGGAAAGCAAACTCATAAGGAGGCATGCTAATTTTTAAAGTGGATGGACATGGTAGTTATCCCCATCAATATAAACAAGGCTTTTCATTGTAGCCTTAGAATAATGTTGTCCTCTCTTTTGCCAACAGGAGGATGCTAGAGTTGTAATGCTCCTAAGTAAGACATAACCTTCACTGAACCAATTAATTCCCAACATCACTTTCACCATATGCATCAGATGATTGCTTCTCAACATTGGCTGTTCATTAGAGTCATGTGGGAGTCAGAATTATATGTGGGAGGAGGAAAGAGAAAGAAAGGAGAGCAGGGGCACCTTGTCATCATACATTATTTAAAATCCATCTCAATGATTCTGACATGCAGCCAGGGTTTGGAATGATTGGGTTAAATGATTCTTTTCTTTTTTTGCAAAAAACTTTTATTTTAGGTTCAGGGGTACATGTGCAGGTTTTTTTTTTATTAGGTAAACTCATGTATTAAATTGCATCTTAGAATATAGATACATATGTGTACACATATTCACATGTTGTGGGGGTATCTGTGTTATTTTAACATCAAAGGACAATTAAAAGCTATAGACTCAAATTATTATTTTAATAGTATGGTTACCACTTATTGAACTCCTATCCAAGCCACATACTTGCTAAAGCTTCTTATTTTGAAGTATAAATTGTCCAGTTTAACCCTCTAACAAACCTCTGTGATTGATTTCATCATATCATTCGAATTGAAATGGAAGAAAATAAGTTTTATTGGGGATTTAAGATCTTGCTCAAGGTCATTGAACTCGTAAATGGCAAAATTAGAATTTCTACTGAGGTTTATTGAAGTCCACAGCCTGATACCCTCTCCTCCGTACTCGACTCTTTTCAAAAGTAATTTTTCTCAAGCCCCAAAATTACTTTGTATATTCATTATAAGGAGGTAGTACCATCTACTAAACTTAAATGTTCTTGAGTCAGTGCTTTAAGAAACTTGCCTAGTGGTTGTTTAGGTGAAATACTGGCATTATTTTGCTGTTTATTTTTTCACTGAAGGCTTTCCAGAAAAAAAGGATTATTGAAACACACACACACACACACACACACACACACACACACACACACACACACATTTCAAGACATCAAGACATGGGCTAATGCAATTGTTGAGGCTGGCAAGTTTGAAGTCTGAAACTCTCAGACAGAAGTCAGGAGGTAGAATTTCCTTTTCAGGGAAACCTTAGTTTTGCTCTTAAGGTCTTTCAACAGATTGCATGAGACCTAACTATATTATCAAATACAATCTCTTTTATTTCATGTCTACTGATTAGAGATGTTAATAATCATTATATCTTCACAGCAATGCCTAGGTTAGTATTTGATTGAATTGCCGGAGCCTAGTCAGGTTGATACATAAAACTAACCATCAGAGTATTGTATGTTGGCTGACATGCACACTTAAGCTGGAAAACTCTAAGGCAATATTCCCCACTATAAATTCCCACAGTATTTTGTTTTTACTTCTCTTACATAGTTACATATTTGACTCATAGTGACTTGTGAGAATGAAGTATCAGGTACTGTGTTAGATGTTGAGGATTAAAAAAAGAATAACAGGCTGGGTGCGGTGGCTCACGCCTGTAATCCCAGCACTTTGGGAGGCCGAGGCGGGTGGATCACAAGGTCAAGAGATCGAGACCATCCTGGTCAACATGGTGAAACCCCGTCTCTACTAAAAATACAAAAAAAGTTAGCTGGGCATGTTAGTGCGTGCCTGTAATCCCAGCTACTCAGGAGGCTGAGGCAGGAGAATTGCCTGAACCCAGGAGGCGGAGGTTGCGGTGAGCCGAGATCGCGCCATTGCACTCCAGCCTGGGTAACAAGAGCAAAACTCCGTCTCAAAAAAAAAAAAAAAAAAAAGGCTGCTTTACAGTTCTTAGCCTCAATTCCTGTATGTTACATATATTTGGTGTTTGAGTAAACAGGGAACAGCTTGGTACTCAAGAGTCTAATATTTATGCCAAACTCATCAACATTTATAATTCTCTTTTACTTTTTAGATGAATTTCATGATACATATATCATGAATATTATCCTACAGTCAGTTTAATACTTTTGTCCAAGTATTTGATGCTTGTGGAATCAACATGATTTCATAAAATCTATTTACTTTGGCCAAAAAGTAGTTAATTTGAGATGATTTAATGAAAGATTACCAAATATGGATATTTTTACATAATAAATATAAGTTGTAGCCAGAATTTGCCAAAAAAATTTGATTGATTAAATGAATTCAATGAGAAGATACAGAGAAAGCATACTTAGTTCCTTAGCATCCTGAAGGTTAATACCCAGTCAATACCTCCACTGTTTCAAGTCCTTTTTTTACTGGGTGGTTATGCTCTTATGTAATAGAACTAAAATTTATAATGAGATTGAAACAAAAAAAATATTATTCCTTCAGCACTATGTCATTGAGCACCTAGGTGACTTTTGAAGATACCATGAGTTACTATATTAAACACAATTCATAAGAATTTTTATACTGTGGCATATAAATTTGTAGATATACATATGTAAGATATTTAAACTGTTTCTTAAAATATTAATAACATTCCTTGCATACTTTCTATATGCCAGACACTTCATAAATAAAATCTCAGTATTCTCAAAAACTTCTTTTGGTAGATACTATTATCTCATATTATAGTTGAGGAAACTGACACTCAGAGATCACACTGCTAGTAAGTGGTTGAACTGAAATTTGAACCTTGATTTGATGGACTTTAAGGGTTATGCTCTTTTCTTTATGAATCATTGTTCCTCAGTAATGTCATTCTTTACTCTGTTATCCAAATAATGGCTAAGCTAATACACTTATCATTTAAAACTAAGTAGACTATTTGAAAGTTGTCAAACACTGTCACTTGTCACTAATTTTGCTAATAGATTTTTCTATGGAGCTTTGTTTAGCTAATAAAAATAATATTTTTCATTCATACTTTTTGAAATATTTATCTGCTAAAAACAAATGGTTGTTTCAATACTCTTCCAGATAGCAGGCACCAGAGTACTGGATCAGGGATGTTCCTGTTTTGTGACTAGCACACTTTTAATTTCTCTTTCTGCTACAGTTGTCCAAAAATGTGCAGTACATAGTTTATTGATATTTTCCTGTGGAAATGATTTCTCCTATGTTCTGTCTTTTCAAATTAGAAAGCAATCGAGTAATAGCTTTAAAAATATGTACAAGGAGTTTGTAGTTTTCCTATTTGACTCAGATGTACATAAAATAATATTTGGTTTACTGCGTGATGGAATCAGGAGAGTAAGACAAAATCCAGAGACTGCATTTTGCCAGATTCTGTTGGAAATAAACTTTAAGGAGTATACTCGTGTTAGTAACAATGTGACCGTATAATTCACCTGCCTAAATGTGATTTTATTGAGACTAAAATCTGGTATTCTTCATAGTTATGCTGGAATAGCAAGTATTAAACTGGATGTGGGGTTATCCTGTCTGATAGACCTCACAATGAAACACTGTTTTCTGCATCAAAATTTTTATGCTAAGTTAACATTGCAAAAGGAAAATAAATCTCCCTAAAATCACTGAGCCAAAGGGAAAAGTCAATCTGGGAACTGTGTCTGACAAACCTGTCTCCTTTTCTATTCCTAAATAAGATAGTTACAAATATATATGTGTGTGTGTATATATATATATATATATATATATATATATATATATATATATATATTTATATGTAAAGGTACATCCCTCCCTCACAATTTGTCCACAAGGATATATCTTGAGGAAAAAGGACAGGTGGAATGCAAAATCATCCCTCTGATTACATGAGACAAATGCATATCTGATTGTTTCTTTGCCAGACTAAGCCAGACTAAGGCATGTGATCTTTCCTGTAAATTGTGCTTTTCAAAATCTCAAAAGAATGTAATCATTTGCCTCTCATCTACCTGTGATCTGGAAGGCCTCTCCCACTTCAAGTTTTGCACCTTTCTGGATTGAACCAGTGTACAGCTTACATATATTAATTGCTGTCATGATCATGTCTCCCTAAAATGTATGCACCCAAGCTATGTCTCGACCACTTTAGGCACATATTGTCATGCCCTCCTGAGTCTTTGTCACGGTCCTAAACCTTGGCAAAATAAACTTACTAAATTAATCGAGACCTGTCTCATATGCCTTTTTGTTAAAGAACTCAGAACAAAGGACTCACCCCTTTGGGGAGTGTTCTGTTTTCTTTGCGGAGTTTCAAGGGTCATAAGCATATTCTTCTTAGGTTCAAAGCTCTTCTCTCCTGGATCTGCATTACCTGACCTCTTTGGCTTTTAGTGGTACCAGAGATAACCTTGTACTATGAGAGGATTTGACCACGGTGTGTGTAGTGGTGAAGAAGAGCTACAAAAAATGTGATTGAGGATAGTTCATGGAAAGTAGTCTTAGCTTTTTTTTTTTTTTTTTTTTTACCCCCTACTAGGATGTTGTTGCTTAGGATCCAAATTATAATTTGGAGGTGCATTCTAAAGTCTTCTCAGTTGCCTTTCCTGCCCAAGTTAATCTTGATTGGTTTGTCTGCACATTTGCATGAGAAACTGTACTGTTTTTGTAGATAAATGAGAGACTGAGTTTTCTCAGCTCCAAAGAGAAAGGGCATTTTGCTACTCCCAGCTGAAAGGCACCGCTGGCTGACTGGGATCCAAGTGGGAGTGTTTGGGGTGTTGACAATCTGCGACCTGCAGTGGGCTTACAGGGAACTCCTAAAATAATTAGTTTAAAAAGGCTTAACCAAAAAGTGCATATACGAGTTGGTTACTCTGCACTTTGAGCCCTCGCAGAGGTGCTTGACCTTTGGAAAGAGAAAATGAGACATGTAAAAGGGCAAAAATGACTCAGTGGTGACACACTGTAGAGTCCCACCTACAACCAGCATACTTCAATCCACCACACTAAACCTAGGCAACAGCTCAGTTTCTCTTTTTAAGAAAAAAATGTTGCAAACAAATCATCTATGAATGAGGAAAGACAAGGAGAATGACCCCTCTTGGGCACCCTGTTTGGATTTATAGAGCCTCTACTTGCAAGTGGTTGTGTAAATGGAAGGGCATGCCACGTTTTCTAATATTCCAGCGGATTACACATACCTCTGGTTTTGTTCATAATTTAAACTGATGGACAAATTACATCAAGGAAAATTTGGAGTCCAAAAGTCAAACAGCAACTATAAATTTCCTAAGTTTTCTATCTATCTCCTTTCTTTTCTTCCTGCTTTAAGTCTGTGGTTACTTTTCTACTGAGATAAAATGCAGTTTTATCCAACCACTTTTTGTTATCCAATCTTTTTTTGTTATTGTTTTTGCAAGCCAGGGAGTTTGTATTAATATATCATAGATAGGGTTCTAAAATAAAAGCTATAGGATCTTTGTTTGTATGAGTGCGTATGTGTGTGTGTGTGTGTGTGCACATACACATATTTTATTATGTGTTTTTGGCCACAGCTACCAAATTTGGTGTAAAGAGTACCCATAAATTAAATAATAAGTCCAAATGCTTTCCAAGTTTGTGTGACTTAAGTAAAATCTTTGATGAGTTAGCATTAAAATTATTAGTTAATATCTTCAAAAATTCTCAGCATAAATTATCCTTTGCATTTATTGATTCATTGATTTCATACTTATGCCTGATAAATACTATAAGGTGTCAAAATTTGTCATGAATGTTATTAAACTGTGAACCCAGCCAAAAGCAGAATAATGTTTTTGTGTAATTTTTAACAAATAAAACATTAATATTAGTTAATACATTAATAATTAATATTAGTTAATACATAAATAAAACATTAATATTAGCTAAAACAGCTAAATCTTAAATTATTTGTTAAAATAACCGTATATTTAATCTTAAGGTTCTTACTGAGGTAAAAATCTCAAATTCATAGACCATAATAATTTTAGATAATGACTATCATAGTTTTTTTTTTTTTTACCAAGATTAAAGTAATTTTTTCTCATTTCTCATTAAAGTAATCTCAGTTAAAAAACCTGTAATAAACATTATTTAAAGTTATGATCATTTTTTAACTTTAATAAAAAATAAGAATAAAAATAAAATAATTAGGCAAATTTAAAGGGATAAATACTTATAAAAAACATATAATTTAGAATCTAAAGTTAAATAATAATCTTCTATTTAATGAATATTTTCCAATTAAAATATACTGTAGAAAGCATTCTTTCTAAAAATATGTGTACTCATTAAAAAGTGAATAATTTTTGTCTAATTCTACATATTTGAATATTATGTATCAAACAAGATAAAAAGAACTACAAAATAAAATAAATGTAAAGAATGTTATAAAAATAAAGAGGTATTTTGCTAAGAAAGCTTAAAGAAAAATAAATTTACATGAGAAAAGGATCTTGTATGGTACATTTTTGGCCTAGAATAAAATGACTGGTTGTTTAAGAAAGAGGAATATTCAAGACAAACAAGAAAGTGCAAGCATGTCATGAATGATCTGTGTAAGTTGTAATAAGATTTATGGAAGAGAAAACTTTTATATGATCAAGTTGTCTATAAGTAAAGGTAAATTATTAATAATGACCTTTCTATATGTTCAGTTTGATATTTAAAAAGAATCACTTATACACTAAATAATTGTTTAGAATAATGAAATTTTCTTAAGGTAGTTGCTTTACTGTTAATAAAATTACAAGATGTTATAATTTTTTTTATCATACAAAGTTAAACTTATTGCATCTCACTGTCTTCTGTTTTAGCTCTGTTTTTAAAAGGCCTGAAATAATAACTCTACCCTTCAACTCATTTTCAGCTTCTGTAGGATTTTTTTTTTTCTTATTTATTTTATTTTATTTTTTTTTGTGAGGGGATTCCACCTGTTGTGGCCTAATGCTAAAAATTGTTTCTCTTAAATGTCTAAAGGAAATGTTTACCTCTAACACAATAATCTGTGCCCTTAGCTTTAAATTGTTCTATGAATCCAAAAACTTGCATTTATAACCCTGGAAATACTCTTTTATGTCTAACTAATCAAAGTATGCTTTTCATTACTTTTGACCTGCAGATTATCTAAATGGAGTCCCAATGGGAAACAGCAGTCACATTGCAGAAGGTCTTTTCTTTTGCCTTTGGGCAACTGGCCTAATAAGCAGACTTTAAGATTTATTGAAATAATTCAAATGTCATTTTTACTAAGTTTTAGTTTGCTTAGAAAAAAACTAAGATTAAAAACTGATTTCTTAATTAAGATTATTATATTCATGTAACTTTCTGTATGTGCTTTTAAAGGCATTGTGCCATTATGTTACAGGGCTTTTACTCCTGGATCTATATCTTAAACATTGACAGCAGATAAAACCTCAACCTCAGACCTAGTAGAAGGTGCCAATAAAAATAAACTACGTTCATGGGTCACAGGGCCAGAAATTAAAACTATTTAACTCAAGGCCCAGGGATTATCACAGGAGAGGTGGGCATGTGAGATTGTAAGGACCAATTTTGAGTGATAAAATCAGTTTATTTTCTCTATAAATTAATTATTAATATCAAAGACACACCTGTGCAAGACCAGCAAATGGGTCCTTGTGTCATATTAACAAGATTTTCTTGGAGCATTAACCAACTTCTTAATAAAAGGTTATAATGCTTATAAAAAGGCTTATGGGAATATATATTATGCTCACAATAATTAAATTGCATAGACTGTTTATATAATTTTAAAAACAAATTTAATTGCCCTTGTGTTGTTTTTATTAGGGCTTATTGTTTGAGAAATCACCTCTTTCAAAGAATAAAAGTTTACACATTGTTTTTTGAAATCTTTGTTATCACTTTGGCTAAATGAATGACCTATTTTACAGTGACCTGTGATCCTATTTTGTGATATGTTTTTTAAACATTTTATATGTATCAAATTTTCCCAAATCAAATTGTAACTTGGATCTCATTAAATTTTTGATATTAATCACCTGAAGTTCAAAAGAAACATATTTAGCTTATCTTACATGATAAAATCATACAGGAAGTGTTGTCAAATATGAAACAGTGTTTAACCTTCTTTGGATTATATTTATATAAATGTGTGATTAGTATGTGTTCCAGAATTCTATGAAATTCCTGTTATTCTGTTATGTCTTAGTAGATGTTATTAGTCATAATTATGGTTATTATGTAAAATTTTTCTTTACCACTGAAGTAACCAAATTTCTTTGACAATTGTGTCTTTATCTGCAACTGTTTTAAGACTTTTGCCATTTACACTTGTTTTATTTTTATCTTTTCCAAATGGTGGTTTTATAATCAGCATAGGATTCTGTATGTATCCATTTCACACTACTATAACAAACTTCCCAAGACTAGGTAATTTACAAAGCAAAGAGGTTCAGTTCACTCACAGTTTTGCATGGCTGGGGAGGCCTCAGGAAACATGAAATCTTAGTGGAAATGGAAGCAGGCATGTCTTACGTGGCAGCAGGCAAGATAGATAGTGTGTATCAGTTTAAGAACAACTACCATTTAAAAAACCATCAGATATCATGATAATTTACTCCCTATCATGAGAACAACGTGGGGGAAACCACCCCAATAATAAAATCACTTCTCACCAGGTCTCTTCCTAAACACTCACTGATTACAATTCAAGATGAGCTTTGGGTGGGGACACAAAGCCTAACCATGTCAGACTCTGACAGGTGCTCTTGAATGAAGGTCTCTGGAAATTGTGACACTAAAACTTTTAGGACTCCCTTAGAGAGCTGAAATGTTCATTAATATCAAGCAAAACAGTAGTTACTTAGACAGACTGAACTAATAGAAGCCTGAGATAAATCATTTTATGATTTGTTGCTTAAAATGTTGTTGATCCTTTGTTTTTCAGAGCTAAAGAATCTTTCCTTTTGAGCTATTTATAGCTTTTAATTATTGAGTAATGTATGCTCTTATAAACAAAATTTGGTACATATTTCTTTCCACCTGATTTCTCAAAAATTTGGAAACCAGTTGTGAGTATTTTTAACTGATGGCAATATAATTATTTGCATGAGTGACATAGGAATCTGTTTACTTTTGTAACAGGGCACATTTGGAGAAACTGGTCATTTCAACAAAGTTTTGACTGGAATGGTGTGCTTTAGATTCTTATAAGAAAGCAAAATTTACTTAGAGACAATAAAAGCCCCTTGAGAAAGCTGGCCTCATACCTTGTCACAGGATCTGTACAGGTTTCTGATCTGTGGTAAGTAAAAAAAGTCCCTTTCCTTTTTTTATTATTAAAGTTCAAATATACTGAAATACCTATTTACAAATCATGCATATTTAAGGTATTATGTTTTATATGAAATGAATATTTTAATATGTCTGAAATCATAGACAAAAATAGAATACTGACCATATAAAGGGGATAATATTGAGAAATATTGAGGAATTCAAGGAATTATTGAAACCTGAACATTTTTCAGAATTGATGAAAATTATGAACTAGTGATTACAGGAGACATCATGTATACACAATAAAATATATAAAAGAAAATCCAAGTAATGCTGTGTAACTACAGAAAGGCAAAGACAAATAAAAAGGTCTAAAAATCAAGTATCCAAAAAATGTAAAAATAATATTTTTTATTTAAGATAAAATAACCATCAACAAAGAATTATGTATACTCAAACAATCCTATAAGAACATGGGAGAAAATAACTATATTATAAATAAATAAAAAACTGATAGAATATACTAACAACTAACTTTCATTGAATAGTTTTCTAAAAACATTATCCATGCAGAAGAAAGATTTCAGAAGGAAGTTTGAGGTACAAGAAAGAATTGTGAAAACATACATTATTAGAGAAATAGATAAAACTCAATCAAAGGTATCTATATGAAATACCATCAAATATATTTATAAAATGTTTGATATGTAGTAACATTCTTACCATTCAGTTACAAGTTGCATTGTGATTTTTCCATCTCAATTGGTAGTTAGAAGTGTGTTTTTGCATTCCTGTGCATATATATGTACATATGTATGTATACATTTTAACATTACATTAGCATTGAATTGTAATCTAAATATCTGGTCAGATATTTTTCACCTGTGTCATACCAATTCTTTGAAACTTGTTAAAGCTTCCTTTATTTATTAGTTATGCTTCAGAGATACTCATGATCTAGGAAACAGAAGACACTTTCAACTGGGGTTTTGATGAAGATATATTTATCAATATGTCAAGATGGTCTGGGCACCTAGGGACTATCAACAATAAAACACTATTATCACCACCAAATGTTAAAAGATAAAGGGATGAAACAGTGTTACTGGAGCCCAGTAAGATGTAGTGTCATGGGAAGCAGATAGGTACTCTACACAAAACTGAAGTTGTAGAAGAGCATTGCCATAAACATGGCATGAAGGCAGAGAAGAAGTAAGGAAAATTTGCCCTGATCTCTCCATTTTTATATTCTTCAATCTCCCACGAGTAACACCCATTAGCCAAAATGAGATGGAAGCCACAGTGCAAAGAATCCAGGTAATATAGTTTATAGTGGTTAAACAATGAGGGCATGAAACAAGGAAGCAAGAAGAGCAGAGAATTAATGGTAAAAAGGAATAAAAGAAAATGTCCAGCTAATTTTTTGAGATGTGACCTGATGTATTTTATTTGTTCTATTTTTTGCTCAAACATAATGTTATATATATTTTTATATTAGTTATTGTCCAACTAGAAATCACTGGGCATGTTTTACAGAGAGGAAATTTAATATTGATCATTGGTTAACAGATGATGTTAATGCAATGAAACCAAACAAAAAGGTGAAACAATCGAGAGATTAGAAATAGCAGAAAGCTGCTATTGTCTCTGGGTCTGGAAAGATACAGAAAGTAGGTGGTTTTTAATGAGAAACCTGAAACCAGGACCATCTTGAGGAAACTAAAACCAATGTGATTGCAGAGTAGATGTAATGGGACCGTAAAATGAGAAGGCCTTCAGTAGAGAACTGAAACCACAAAGGAAAGGCAACTGCTTTTAGAATTCTGCCTGAGTTCAAATGAAAATTCCAAAGGCAATTGCTGTTGGAAAATTCTGCCTGTGTTGAACTCAGGAAGACTCTGGCTTCTCTTGCCTTTCCATGGTGTTCATTGGCAACATCAACTTACAAGGATGGCTGGGAAGTGTAGTTTTTCTGAGATGGATAATAATGAAATCTGTGTATAAACAGGCAATGAGCTGCCCATTTCTCTATTTGATAGATACAGGACTGCACATATTTATCAGATAAAACTTGTTAATCATGCCCTTTGACTTTTCTGTACTCAAATTTTGCTTGTCATTTTGTTTCTAATAAATATATACTAAAATCAACCATATTAATTCTGACTTTGATAGTCCCTTATTCTGTCACATTTTATTTTATATATTTTGAGACTATTCTATTTAGGGATGTAAAAATGCATAATTTTAACATTTCTTGGTGAATTTTTTTTATCATGCTGGGAGTCTGTTTATATGAATATTCATTATATAAATTATTTGTTTTGTTATTTATATTTTCACAGCTATGTTCAGGGATATTTTATTTTCATGTTTCTGTGTTATCTTCAAATTATGTGTTGTTTCATCTACAATTGGTCTATTTAAGCAACTGGACACTGTATTGTTTTAATCTGATGTGAAAGTATCTTTCAATAGCTAAGTCTGATTTAATTATTTTATGTTGTTTGCTAATATTTTCTGATTTTTTTCTTGTCACAAACTTTACTCGATAAAAGGCAATGATCAAATATTTTGAGTTTTTATGTCTGTCTGAAGAGTGTTTAGTGGTGACTGCACCATGCACACAAGAAATTATAATTTACCATTTGGTAGAACTGACACCAATTTCATTAAAATAAAAGAGGACCCTTAGAAATTTCATCCTAATTCCTTTTATGCTTCGATCTGATGGGTCAAATTTTTCTTGGGAAGTTTGGATTTTATTTTAAGTATAGTGGGTCTCCAACTAGAAGTTTGAAAATGTATAAATGATATAATCTCGTTTAAGTGTTTAAAGGATCAATCTGGCTGAAGTGTCAATAGATTATAGGGCTAGAGTAAAAGCAGGATCAGTCATCCAGGTAAGAGATGATGGCAGCTTAGGCTAGGATAAGAGTAGTGTAAGAAGTAAGAAGATAGAAATTCTGAACATATTTTGAAAATAAAACTCATTCATTTCTTAATTGAGAAAAATAGATGAATCAAAGTAAGTTCTTAGGTTTTCAGGTTGAACAACTGAGTTAACAGTGGTGCCATTCATTGATCTGTGGGACTGGGGAAGAAGCAGGTTTGAGAAAGGAAACAGAATCTCCAGAAATGCTAATATAGAAGTAACTGAATCCATAATCTAATTATAAAATTAAAGTTTTCCCAAATATTTTATCCTATGGTCTGTTCTGAAATTCCACATGCTTATAATTGACTAAGGAAGAGTCTAGAATTTAAGGACTATCGCTGAAGGCCTAATGAGCTCCTAATAAAATACTGGATACATTGTTAGAAGATTGATGATTGAAGAGGGCTGGGGAGGAGAAGTACCCCCTCCCCACAACACTGCTTTTGGTCCTAGAATTTCCGTTTCTCCTGATTATTTCTTCTACCTTAGGCAAGGTGGATTAGTCTTTCTACACTAGGCGAGTGCAGTTATTTTAGACCATAAATCACCTCAATTAAGTGTATTTGATGCATTGGATTTAAGAAGATCCTCTTAAAACTAGTGCTTGCATTTCCAAACTAAAGCCAAGAAAGTAAATTGTGACTTTTAGAGCAAAACTGTATGCCTTCTTCCTAGTAAATGAATAAAATTGCAGTTACACATTATATGCATCTGTTTTTATATTTTCTGTCACAGGATTAGCTCATTTAATATTCACAAATATAGCAATATGGCTATTTAAAACCTTGTAAATTAAACATATAAATTGCATAAGAGTTAAAATCTGACATAGTAATCCCTCATTGTATAATTTACAACTTGGCAGTAATGAAGTTCATAAACAGAAATAGCAGTGCTAAAACACACAGAAAAAGAAGTTCTAAGTTATAATGACCAGTAACAATAAAAAAAGTTTTTGAATTGTTATGATTAATAATAGCTTAACTGAATGCTATTACATCTGACAAATAATTTTTTA
Source organism: Saimiri boliviensis (assembly GCF_048565385.1). NCBI lineage: Eukaryota > Metazoa > Chordata > Mammalia > Primates > Cebidae > Saimiri > Saimiri boliviensis. Next base: position 93,182,652 of record NC_133470.1, read on the forward strand.
ATCTTCTTAACTTTTAAATTAATATTCTAATACAAATTATTGCCAGATTACAGTGGTTTTATGAGTTATAATTATTTTATCATAATAATAAAGATCTATAACCATTGTTTAAAATTGTTATTGTTAAAACTTTTTTGTAAAGATAGCATGGAACCTCAGCATTTTAATCCTAGGTATTTAGCTAAGAGAAATGAAAATAAATGTCCACACAGAGACATGTACATGAATGTTTATGAATGCATGAATCATAATAAACAAAAGCTGACTCAAAATATTCATCAAGAATGAATGCAAATGTTATATGTGCACAATGGACTATTGCCCGTAAAAACAAATGAAGTACTGATACTTATTACAATGTATGCCCCCTAAAGCAGATGCAGCTTAGATCACAACATGCAAGTCCTTTCAAGTATCTGGAAAGCCTGCCTAAGAAAGATTAATGCACACAAGCCTGGACAGTGATGACTACAATAAATACAGACTACCATCAGAGATTACTACAAACAACTCTATGCACATAAACGAGTAAATCTGGAAGAAATGGATAAATTCCTGGACATTTGCACCCTCCCATGCCTACACCAGGAAGAAGTTGAAGCTCTGAATAGACCAATAACAAGGGCATAATTTAAGCCAGAAATTAATAGCCTACCAACCAAAAAAAGTCCAGGTCCAGACATCTTCACAGCTGAATTCTACCAGATGTACAAAAAGGAGCTGGCAGCACTCCTTCTGAAACTATTCCAAATAATCCAAAAAGAGGGAATTCTTCCCAAATCATGATATTGAGACCAACATCATCCTGATACCAAAACCCGGCAGAGACTCAACAAGGAAAGAAAACTTCAGGCCAATATCCAAGATGAACATAGATGCAAAAATCTTCAATAAAATACTGGCAACCAATTGTAACAGCACATCAAAAATGTTATCCATCATGATCAATTAGGATTCATCCTGGGAATGCAAGGCTGGTTCAACATACAGAAGTCCATAAATGTAATCCACCACATAAAAAGAACCAAAGACAAAAACCACATGATCATCTGAATAGATGCAGAGAAAGCCTCTGACAAAATTCAACAGCTCTTTATGCTAAAAACTCTCAATAAACTAGGTATCAACCGAGCGTATCTTAAAATAATAAAAGCTATTTACAACAAACACACAACCAATATCATACTGAATGAGCAAAAACTGGAGGCATTTTCTTTGAAATCTGTCACTAGACAAGGATGCCCTCTCTCACCACTGCTATTCAATATAGTTTTAGAAGTTCTAGCAAAAGCAATCAAGCAAAATAAAGGGTATTCAATTAGGAAAGGTGGAAATCAAATTGTCTCAATTCGCAGATGACATGATTGTATATTTAGAAGAACCGATTGTCTCAGCTGAAAATCTCCTTAAACTGATAAACAACTTCACCAAAACCTCAGAATACAAAATCAATCTGCAGAAAACACAAGTATTCCTATACACCAATAATAGACTTAAAGAGAGCCAAATCAAGAACGAACTGCCATTCAGCATTACTACAAAGAGAATAAAATACCTAGGAATACAACTAACAAAGGATGTAAAGGACCTCTTCAAAGACAACTACAAACCACTGCTCAAGGAAATAAGAGAGGACACAAACAGATGGAAACACATTCCATGCTCATGGTTAGGAAGAATTAAAATTCTGAAAATGGCCACACTGCCCAAAGTAATTTATAGATTCAACACTATCCCCATCAAGCTACCAATGACATTCACAGAACTGAAAAAAAAATCCACCTTAAACTTCATATGGAATCAAAAGAGCGCCTACATAGCCAAGACAATCCTAAGCATAAAGAACAAAGCTGGAGACATCACACTACCAGACTTCAAACTATACTGCAAGGCTACAGTAAACAAAACAGCATGGGACTGGTACCAAAACAGAGATATAGACCAATGAAATAGACAGAGGCCTCAGAGGCAATGCCACACATATACAACCGTCTGATTTTTGACAAACCTGACAAAAACAAACAATGGGGAAAGGATTCCCTGTTTAATAAATGGTGTCGGGAAAATTGGCTAGCCATGTGCAGAAAGCAGAAACTGGACCCCTTCCTGATACCTTACACTCAAATTAACTCCAGATGGATTAAAGACTTAAACATAAGACATAACACCATAAAAACCCTAGAAGAAAACCTAGGCAAGACCATTCAGGACATAGTCATAGGCAAGGACATCATGACTGAAACACCAAAAGCATTGGCAACAAAAGCCAAAATAGACAAATGGGACCTAATTAAACACCAGAGCTTCTGCACAGCAAAAGAAGCAATCATTAGAGTGAGCTGGCAACCAACAGAATGGGAAAAATTTGTTTGCAATCTACCCTTCTGACAAAGGGCTAATATCCAGAATTTACAAATAACTAAAACAGATTTACAAGAAAAAACACCCATTCAAAAGTGGGTGAAGGTCATGAATATACACTTTTCAAAAGAAGACATTTATGAGGCCAACAAACACATGAAAAAATGCTCATCATCACTGGTTATTAGAGAAATGCAAGTCCAAATCACATTGAGATACCATCTCATGCCAGTTAGAATGGAAATCATTTAAAAATCTGGAGACAGATACTGGATAGGATGTTGAGAAACAGGAATACTTTTACACTGTTGGTGGGAGTGTAAATTAGTTCAACCATTGTGGAAGACAGTGTGGTGATCCCTCAAGGACCTAGAAATAGAAATTCCATTTGACCCAGCAATCCCATTACTTGGTATATGTCCAAAGGATTATAAATCTTTCTTTTATAAAGACATATGCACACGAATTTTCATTGTGGCACTGTTTACAATAGCAAAGACCGGGAACCAACCCAAATGCCCACTGATGATAGACTGGACAAGGAAAATGTGGCACATACACACCATGGAATACTATGCAGCCATAAAAAGCAATGAGTACATATCCTTTGTAGGGTCAGGAATGAATCTGGAAACCGTCATTCTCAGCAAACTGACACAAGAACAGAAAACCAAACACCACATGTTCTCACTCATAGGTTGGTGTTGAACAATGAGAACACATGGACAGAGGGAGGAGAGCATCACATACTGGGATCTGTTGGGGGAGGCTAGGGGACAGACAGCAGGGATCAGGGAGGTTGTGGAGGGATAACATGGGTAGAAATGCCAGATATAGGTTATGGTGGGCTGGAGGTAGAAAACCACCTTGCTATGTATGTACCTATGCAACCATCCTTCATGATCTGTACATGTACCCCAGAACCTAAAGTACAATACAAAAGAATAAAAAGTAAGAAACTATATCATGTTGCCACTTGAAATCATGTTCAGTAAAAGGAAGACAGGATGGAAAGAAAGAATGAAGAGAAGACCACAAAACAATCAGAATCAAAAAACAAATTGACTGGAGCAAGTCCTTACTTATCAATAATATTTAATGTAAATAGAGTAAACACTCTAATTAAAAGACATCGATTGGCTGAATGCCCACAAAAACAAGACCCAATGACTGCTTGCAAACAAGAAACACACTTTGCCTCTAAATACACATATAGACTGAAAATCTCTATCAAAGTATCAATGACATTCTTAAAAAAACAAAAAAACAAAAAAACAAAAAAAAAAAAAAAAACTAGAAAAAAAATAAAAAAAACTATATGGAACCACAAAAGACCCAGAATAGCAAAAGGTATATTGAGCAAAAATCAAAACTGGAGGAATCATATTACTTGATTTCAAGTTAAACTAAGTATCTGTAATAACCAAAACAGCATGGTGCTGGCACAAAAACAGACATATATGACAATGGAGCAGAATAGAGTACCCAGAAAAAAACCCACACAACTACAGTGAACTCATTTTTGATAAAGGTGTCAAGAACATTTACTGGGGGGAAACACAGTCTCTTCAATATATGATGTTCACAACACTGGACATTCACATGCAGAATAGTAAACCTATACCCCTGTTTCTTGCCATATACAAAAATAAAATAACAATGGATTAAATGACTAAATCTAAGACCTCAACCTATAAAACTATTATAGAAAAATGTTGGGGAATCTTTCCTGGACTTTGGTCTGGGTAAAATTATGAGATTAAGACCCCACAAGCACAGGCAACCAAAGCAAAATAGGCATATGGGATCAATCATGTTAAAAAGCTTCTGAATAGCAAAGGAGACAATCAACAAAGAAGCGATGAGACAGTCCACAGAAGAAGAAAAAATATTTGTCAACTACACAACTGACAAGGGATTAATAACCAGAACATATAAGCAACAAAAACAACTCTATGGAATAAAAATATAATAATACTATCAAAAACTGGGCAAACGATTTGAATAGACACTTATCAAAAGAAGACTTTCCAATGTCAAACAAGCATACACAAAGGTTCTCTACACCATTGATCATCAGAGAAGTGCAAGTCAAAACTACAATGAGATTTTATCTCACCCCAGTTAAAGTGGCTTTTCTCCAAAAGTCAGGCAATAATAAATATTGGCAATGATGTGATGAAAAGAGAACCCTCGTACACTATTGCTGGGAATGCAAATTAGTATGATCACTATGGAGAACAGTTTAGAGGTTATTCAAAAAACTAAAAGTAGAGCTACCATATGATCCAACAATCCCACTGCTGGGTATATACCAAAAAGAAAGGAAATTAGTACCCCAAAGATATATCTGTTCTCTCATGTTTGTTGCAACACTCTTCACAATAGCCAATATTTGAAACCAACCTAATTGGTCATCAAGAGCTGAATGGATAAAGAAAATGTCGTATGTATATACTGTGGGGTACTATTTAGCCATGAAAAAAACAATGAGATCCTGTCATTTACAGCCACATGGTTGGAACTGGAGGGCATTATGTTACATGAAATAAGCCAGGCACAGAAAGACAAACACTCCATGTTCACATTTGTTTGTGTGATCAAAAAATTGAAACAATTAAACCCATGGAGTTAGACAGTGGAAGGATGGTTACCAGAGGCTGGAAAGGGTAGCACGGGTTTGAGGGGAACGTGGGAATGGTTAATTATTTCAAAAATCATAGTTAGAAATAATGAATAAGACTTACTATTTTGTAGCACAATAAAGTGAGTACTGTCAATAATATTTTGATTGCATATTTTACACTAATAGAGTGTAATTGGATTGTTTGTAACACAAAGAATAAATGCCTGAGAGAATGAATACCCCATTTTCCATGATGTGATCATTAAGCATTTCATGCCTGCATCAAAACATCTCATGTACCCATAAATACATACACCTGCTATGTACCCACCATAATTAAAAGTAAAATAAGTAAAGGTACTATTATCATTAAAAAATGCAGCACAGAAATTTGACAGTCACTTGAAACAACCTTCTAAATAAGTTCCATCTTATTTTTGTTTTACTCTTTAAAAAATATAGCTTTTTCCAATATGAATTATTGTGAAAAGAAAATGAGGTAAAGAATAAGCTTTTTTAAATTATTTTTCTGTCATTGCAAGTGGCTTTTAAACGGTTTATTAAATGTCAAAGAAGCACAGTATTTTTAGAAATATTTTTTGAAATACTTAAAATCTCAAACAATAAGTGTTGATTTTATAAGTAGATAGGCACAGATGGATGTAAAAAGTGCCCCAGCAATGCCAACTCAATATCTGGAAATTTGTCTCTAAAACAGAGTGATTTATTTATTTTTCTTTTGTTTAGTCCTTTCCCCAACTAGAAATAACTATGAGAGCCATACGGTAATTTGTGTTGTGATTGAGCTTGTGAGGGCCAAAATAAAATGAGAAATGCTGACGTAATAACATCCAGTTCCATCAAGTTCCTGGAGACCCTGACTAGTGTATCAGATCAGATAATTGAAAAGTGTGATATCTATCCATCTTTCTCCAGACATATTTCTTTAGCTCTTTTGAAGGATTTAAGGTATGAAAGGAGAGTTGGTGACTGAGTACAGCAGCAGAAATGCTAACAGCTCAAAAAGGCTGCTTTTAATAGGATGGCAAATTATACTTCCTAGTTTAAACAACACATTCATAGGCATTATCTTATTTGAGCCTCTAGACAAACCTTGATTTAGGTAGAATTTGTGCCCTTATGTCTATTGTACAGTTGCAAAATTAACCTCAGTAGTTGAAACTCATTTAAGTCCCATATCTAATATATGTCATAGGCAGAAATTGAACTTCCACTTCTGACTACTCCTCAGGGGTATATATATATATATCCCAAATAGCCAAACCAATTTTAAGCAAAACAAATAAACCTGGAGGCATTATATCACCTGACTTGAAATTATAGTACAAGGCTATTATAACTTAAACAACATGGCACTGGTATAAAAGTAGATGAATAGACCAATGAAACTGAATAGAGAACCAAGGAATAAAGCCAAATACTTATAATTAATGGATCATTGACAAGGCATATAAAAACATAAACTGGGGAAAACATATCCTATTCAATAAATGATGCTGGGAAAATTCAATAGCCACATGTACAAGAAACTCTCACCATGTGCCAAAATTAATTCAAGATAAAGAGTTAAATCTAAGACCCCAAACCATAAGATTCTAGAGAAAAACATTGGGATAACTCTTTTGGACATTGACCTAGGCAAATAATATATATTTCATTGTATGCTAGTGCCAGCATCAACCAGGTTCCTGGTGAATAAGACCTCCACAACCCATTTCGACTTGTGAGAACGTTGCTTCTCATCTACTGTGGATGCATTAGTCCAGAGAGTTGACTAATGCTGTCAGATTCAAATCGTCCCAAATAATCCAACTTTAATCTTTTTGCATAGCATATAATTTTCTCAAATATTTAGTGTTTTACATTATCGCTTTTACGGTTGCTACCTCATATGTACTTAGTATTTCTATCTTATTGCATCTGTACTCTTCCCATGGGAAGCATCAAAGCAAATTTCTCAAAAGCATTGCCTTTGGAGTCAAATAGAACACGTAATACAATCCAGTTTTGTCACTTGCTAGCTTTTGTGAACTTGAATACATTACTTAACCTAGTTGGGGCTCAGTTTTCTATGTAACACAGAGATAGTAACCAAACCCATCTCAAATGCTGTAACATTTCAATGTAAGGTGGTGATAAAATTTATCATCCACATAAGTGTGGCAGGACCACAGGTATAAATGGGAATGCTATGAGCAGCAAGGACATATGGTTAGTCTGCATACATAAATTAATGCCTGGAAAGGAAGTAGCACACTGCCTGGCTCATAGCAAGCCCTTTGCTCTTGATGTTCACTCTGACTGAAACACTCTTTTCCATACTCTTTCCTTGATTGTCTTTTTCTCATATTTCATGTCTCAATTTAAATATAACCTCTTCTGAGCAGATTTCCCTGGCCACCTTATCTAGGTCATTGTTTTTTTCTTTCATAGAATTTATTGCAGTTTAAACTTATGCATGTATTTCTGTACTTTGGTTGCTTATCTTTTCTACTGGAGGCTCCATTAAGGCCGGGATCACATCTTTTTCATTCACCGATGTATTCCTAGAAGCTAGCTTTATCTTTACTACACAGTTGGTATTACAACAATTTATATAATGGATTAACAAAGGCATGGATATTAATTCTCTTTTCCTTTACTAGTGTTTCTAAATTGGGAGGATTTTGCTGCACAGGGAACATTTTGCAAAGTCCAGAGACTTTTTTGGATTTCATAGTGGGGGTGGAGTTGCTACTGACATTTATGTGTAGAAGCCAAGGATGCCATCAAACATCCTGCAAAGGACACTAGTGGTCCCTACAACAGAAAATTATCCGAACTATAATGTCAAGAATGCTTTAAGGAATCCTATTCTATCTGTAGATATAGGAGGGATTTTATTATTCTGAGTGTGTCCCAAAGTAATGGCAGTATTGAAAAAGGTAGCTGCATCTTAATCTTAAGTATTGATACCATTAAAAAGGTAAAATATTATGTTAGTCTTATTTTGTATCTCTAAATTTTGGCAGTAGATGGCACTAGAAGAAACCATAGTTTACTCTTAAATTCTTTATAGATGAGTCTCCCTTATGATTTACAATTTATCATAAATTTACCTACTTCCTACACATACATATTTTTCTACTAATCTAGATATATGAAAGTTGTCTAGTAGTATTTCTGCCATTCAGCTCAAGCATGCAGCCAGTGGCTAATATGCACAAGACATTCTTCTGTGTACGGAGATAAGATACAGGCTTTTACCTTCATAAGTACCTCTTGTGTGTCAGGCATTATACTACACAGTGAGACTAAAATTAATAAAACACAAATCCTGAAATGTATTGATTCTGTCTCCATTATTTTCACCTGTCTCACAGCCACCTCTACCAGCCTACTTCAAACCATCACTATCTCTTACTTGGACTATTGCAATAGCCTTCTAACTAGACTTTTTTTTCCTCACATTCTAATGTTAATTTCCTGAATGGTCCTTGTAATATAGTCAGAATTTGCCATGCATTAACTGGCTTTCCATTGCAATTAGAATAAATTGTAACCATATATGATCAAGGTTATCTCAAACCCTTACACCTCCTCTCTGATATGTCTTTTCCTTGTTCACTTTGCTGCAGTCATATTGGCCTCAATGCTATTCCTTAGACAAACAAAATACATTGTCACCTCAGGACCTCTGTACTTTCAACTTCCTTAGTGTAGAATGTTCTTCCTCACTTATACCCAAAGTTTTATATGGCTTTTTTGTCAAATTTTGGCTCTCAACCAGGCCTTCTTTTTTAGTATCTCCTGTTTCTCCCTATTTCTTATTTTGCTTTATTTTCTTCAGAGGTTACAGGTGAATTGTGCATCTTGGGGTGCTGCGTCATTTTTAAATCATATTCATGTATTTTTTTTTTTTCAGAAAAAGATGCAGAGGGATATGTCAAATATTCTAGTATGCATTTTCTCAGTGGTTTATTGTCTACCATAGCACTATAATAAAACTTCCATGAAAGCAGAAAACTTCTTTTTCCCAACTGTATACTTATGCCAAGAACAATTTCTGGAACATGGCAGGTACTTAATATACGTTGGAGAAATAAAGAGAAAAAAAATAAAGAACATCCACATTGAAAAAAAATGACTTCAAACTATCTGCTTGCCAATGATATGAAATTCTACCTAGAAAAGCCCCAAAGATTTCTCCAAAATACTCCTACATCTGATAAAGGATTTTAGTAAAGTCTCGGGTTACAAAATCAATATACATAAATCAGTACTTCTATACACAAATAATGACCAAGGTGATAATCAAATTAAAAACCCAACCCCTTTTACCATTGTTCCAAAAAAGCTACCTAGGAAAATATTTAACCAATAAGGTGACAGATCTCTACAAGGAGAACTACAAAACTTTGTTGAAAGGAATCACAGATCACTCAAACCAATGGAAATATGTCCCATATTCATGAATTGGAAGAATAAAACCATAAAAAATACCACACTGCCCAAGGCAAACTACAGATTCAATGCAATTCCTATCATAGTATAAATATCATTTTTCACAAAATTAGAAAAAAAAATCTGCAATTTATATGGAACTAAAAGTGAGCCCAAATAGCCAAACCAATTTTAAGCAAAACAAATTAACCTGGAGGCATTATATCACCTGACTTGAAATTATAGTACAAGGCTATTATAACTTAAACAACATGGCACTGGTATAAAAGTAGATGAATAGACCAATGAAACTGAATAGAGAACCAAGGAATAAAGCCAAATACTTATAATGAATGGATCATTGACAAGGCATATAAAAACATAAACTGGGGAAAAGATATCCTATTCAATAAATGATGCTGGGAAAATTCAATAGCCACATGTACAAGAAACTCTCACCATGTGCCAAAATTAATTCAAGATAAAGAGTTAAATCTAAGACCCCAAACCATAAGATTCTAGAGAAAAACATTGGATAACTCTTTTGGACATTGACCTAGGCAAATAATTTATGACTAAGACCCCCAAAAGCAAATGCAACAAAAATTTAAAAACTGGACCTAATTAAACTAAAAAGCTTCTGCACAACAAAAGATATAATTATCAGAGTAAACAGACAACCTACAGAATTGGAGAAAATATTTGCAAATTATGCATCTGACAAATGACTAACATTCATAATCTACAAGGAACTCAAGGAAATCAGTAAGAAGACAACCCAAAGACCTCTCTTAACAAGTGAGAAAATACATGAATAGACATTTCTCAAAAGGAGATATACAAATGGACAACAGACTATTTTTAAAATGCTCAAAATCCATAATCATCAGGGAATTGCAAATTAAAACTATAATGAGATGCCACCTTACCCCTGCCAGAATGACCATTATTCAATAGTCAAGAAACAATAGATGTTGGCATGGGCTCAGTGAAAAAGGAACACTTTTACACTTCTGGTGAGAATGTAAATTAATACAACCTCTGTGGAAACAAATATAGAAATTTCTCAAAGAACTAAAAGTGAATCTACCATTCAATCCAGCAATCCCAGTACCGGGTATCTAGTTAAAGGAAAATAAGTTGCTATATCAAAAAGACACCTGCAAATGTGTGTTTATCACAGCAAAATTCACAATTGCAAAGATTGTGTTCAACATAAAGTACCAATCAATCAATAAATGGGTAAAGAAAATGTGATATATATACACGATGGAACACTACTGAGCCACACACACACACACACAAATGGAATGATGTATTTTCCAGCAACTTAGATGGAAATGAGGGGCATTATTTTATGTGAGGCAACTCAGAAATTGAAAAGCAAATACTGCATATTCTCTTTTATAAGTGGGAACTAAGCTATGAATATACAAAGGAATACAGAGAAGTATTGGTGATAAACTTGAGACTCAGAAATGGGAAAGGTTGTAGGCTGAATGACGGTTGAAAAACTACCTATTGGGTAAAATGTATAACTCTCAGGTGACAGGTTCACTAAAATCCTAGTATTCACCACTATACAATTCATTCATGTGACCAAAAACCACTTGTACCACTAAATTTATTGAAATAAAGTATTTTAAAAAGAATGGAAAAAAATGGTGTATATACACAATGAATTACCATTCAGCCATAAAAGTAGTAGAATATCCTGTAATTTGTAACAGCATAGATGAATATAGAAAACATTATGTTCAATAAAATAAGACAAGCTCAGAAGATCAAATACCACATGATCTCACTCATATGTGGAATATAAAATAGTTAATGTCATAGAAGTAGAGAGTAGAATAGTGATTACCAGAAGCTGAAGTGGTTAGAAGGAAGGAGGAGTTGGGAAGATGTTCATCACAGGATACATAATTAGATAGGAAAAATAAGTGCAAGTGCCCCATTGTACAGCGTGATGACTATAGTTAAAGATGATATAATGAATTCTTTTTTTATGTAACTTTTAGACTAATAATTGTTTCTTTTAATGTTTTCATCTCTTAAATCATGTAGAAAACAAAAAGTGCAGTTACAAATCATTATTATGATAATGCTAGCTTTTATAATTGCCAACATATTTACCTGTATTTATATCTTTGTTTCTTCATGCAGCTTCAAGTTATTATCAGGTGTCTTTCCGTTTCAACATCCAGGACTCCCTTGAGCATTTCTTCTAGGGCAAGTCTAGTGATAACAAACTTTATCTAGGAATGTATTAATTTATTCCTCACTTTTGAAAGACAGATTTTCCAGGTATAAGCTTCTTGATTGACAATGTGTTTGGGTTTTTTTCTAGCGCTTTGAATATATTGGTCCACTGCCATCTGCCTCTAAAGTTCCTGATGATTATCTATGGATAATTTTATCATGGATCCCTTGTATATGATGAGTTGCTTCTCTCTTACTCCTTTCTCTCTTTGTGTTGGCTTTTGAATGATTATCTGTGAATAATCTTATGGATCCCTTGTATATGATGAGTCGATTCTCTCTTACTGCTCTCTCTCTTTGTGTTTGACTTCTGAAAGTTTGATTATAATGTCTCTCACTGTGAGTATCTGAGTTTATCTGAGAGTTATTTGAGCTTCTTGAAAGTTTACTTCGACATCTTTCATCAAATTTGGGATTTTTTGTTTTGTTTTGTTTTAATTTTTTTAATTGCATTTTAGGTTTTGGGGTACATGTGAAGAACATGCAAGATTGTTGCATAGGTATACACATGGCAGTGTGATTTGCTGCCTTCCTCCCCTTCACCTATATCTGGCATTTCTCCCCATGCTATCTCTCCCCAACTCCCCACCTCCATCCCTCCCCCATTTCCACCCAACAGACCCCAGTGTGTGATGCTCCCCTCCCTGTGTCCATGTGTTCTCATTGTTCAATACTCACCTATGAGTGAGAACATGTGGTGTTTGATTTTCTGCTCTTGTGTCAGTTTACTGAGAATGATGGTTTCTAGGTTCATCCATGTCCCTACAAAGGACACGAACTCATCGTTTTTGATGGCTGCATAATATTCATGGTGTATATGTACCACATTTTCCCTGTCCAGTCTATCATTGATGGGATTTGGGTCGGTTCCAGGTCTTTGCTATTGTAAACAGTGCTGCAATGAACATTCGTGGGCATGTGTCCTTATGGTAGAACGATTTATAATCCTTTGGATATATACCCAGTAATGGGATTGCTGGGTCAAATGGGATTTCTATTTCTAGGTCCTTAAGGAATCACCACACCATCTTCCACAATGGTTTAACTAATTTGCACTCCCACCAGCAGTGTAAGAGTGTTCCTATTTCTCCACATCCTCTCCAGCATCTGTTGTCTCCAGATTTTTTAATGATCACCATTCTAACTGGTGTGAGATGGTATCTCAATCAATTATAACTATGTGAGGTAATGCAGTTGTTAATTAGCTAGATTTCACCATTTCATGAATTCAAAACTTCATACTGCACATAATACATACACAGAATTTTTATGTCAGTTTGAAAAAAATAAATAAAATATGATGCCTGTAGATTTCCCCACTGAAAAGTTGGACCCCTCACCTATTTTGTATAATGTATGGTTCACATAATCTCTAAATCCACTCACACTAAATGGATAAATTTAGCCTGTTGTTTTAGGAAAGAAAATTCTTCAAGATTAAATGATTTATCAATTGTCATAAAACAAGTTAAGTGGCATACAACTAGCAAGTTAGGACTCTCTTTATCAGCCCACACAATTTACTCCTTCGCTACAATCCCAATACATCAATTTTGTGCCATCTCTCATCAGCACTTATATCAACATAGTGCACTTGGGGAACAGGTCAGTTAAATTCTGGCTCCATCCTAAAAACTTAAGCATCTGTGGGCATAGATGAAGTTACTATAGCAATGAGATGAAATGATTCAATAAGTGGTTTCTCGTGATATAGGGAAGGCATCTGGGAGGGAGCAAATTTAATTCTACTTTGGAATGTACAAGAAACTTTAATAAAGTGAATTTAAAAATGGAAGTATAAATTAAATATGAACAGAAGGAAAAAAATGATGGTAAATGAAGGCTTCACAGTGTTTCCTAGAGCTTTGACCCAGATTTCTATCTGTACAGCAGCAAATGCAAAAAGTACAAGGAAAATAGTCATTTTTCAATACCCACATGGCTGTTATTTTCAAGTAAAATAAATAACAACTTACCAAAAATCTGTCTACTCTGTACCTTATATCAGACACTATCATAGTTTTTAAAAAATTAATATATAGTAGTTGTTCTAGTTGCTTTTGATTCATTATTTCATTTGATTCTTGTGACACCGATATATCAACGACAATCTATTTTCAAAACACAGGAATATGTGGTACAAAGAATTTACATTATTTGTCCAAAGTTTTACAATAAATAAGTGACAGAATTTCTATTTTAATCTAGGTCAACTGGCTTTAAAAGTTCATTTTTTTTCCTATTAAGACATATTGCATCCCTATTATGTTTTTAAACTGTTAAGTGATATCCTCAGCCGTATCATTAGTCACATGATAAAATCTCACTGGTAATTAGGTAAATGGGAATTACTTTTTGAAAACTTTGGATGTATGTTTGAACATGTCAAGTTTACTCGACAAAAGTTTTGTTTCATCTCAACAAATTTTTGACAAATCATTTTCTATCAATACAAATGCAGTTTGATCTGTTAAGACTTTGAAATAAGATGCTCATTTGTTCAAACATAAATTTTGTTTGGAAAATGCAAGAGTAGAAACAGCTTCACTATGAATTATGAAGGTTGGTGTGTTCAAATAAGATTAATAGTGGCTGGACTTGGAATTAATGCTATATTTATTTCCAGAAAAGCTTTAGTAGGTTTAGTTATGATACTATTTGAAGTCAGTTTAGTCAGTTGGGAATTTTAATTAATTTCTGGGCAGCCACTAAGTGTACCATATTCTGAGGCCAATTATTTCCAAGTGGTCATAGAAAATTGGGAATATGTACATGAGCACTATTCATGCACATAAATCATCGCCAGTGGGAAGGTTCAGAAGGTAGAATATTCGCTCAAAGTGATGTTTGTAGAAACTTCAAGCCAACTTAACCATCATATTGGTTTCCATTTCTTTTAAAATAATATTTGAAACCATCACTTTGTGTCTGGAAAGCTCCCTTATTACTTTTAACCATATTGTCCCTGTAAATTCATTATTTGGAACATTAGTGAGTGCTCCTTATTCCCAAAGCTTGTAAGGTGTTAACTTTATTTTATGGTCACAATTATGTAATTTAAGATTACTTTAAAAGTATATTTCTCCCTACATAATATTTCTCCTCTTTAAAGGTATTTACCAATCTCTTGGTAAGGTGGCATAAGATGTAATTAATGATGAAGCTATATATATATATATATATGAACCTAAGCTGCTGCCTCTAATTCAATGTTTATTTGTAGTTTGGTTCAGCTTTATGACACTGCTGATAAAACGGCTTGTTTGAAAACCTGTTGTTTTCAAGTCAAAACTTCAAAATTTTCTATTTTAAATAAACTCAAAACTGCCCTTATAAAAACAGACTTTAAGTTTGAGGAGATGCTTGTGAAACTTAAGAATGAATATCTCAGCTAGGTTTATTGGTAGGCTCCTGTAAACCTGGCTACTAGGGAGGCTGACAAGGGAAAATCCATTGAGTTCAGGAGTTCAAGACCAGCCTGGGCAATATAGCAAAACCTTCCCCCTTTCCACCTAACTCCCAGCCACTGCTTGTAGAAAATAGAAATAAAGGGATCAATGAATGGATGAATAAATAAATAAAAGAATGAATATTTCATTTTTTTTTAACATATCTCCTTTCGTTTCCTAGAATCTTTACTTTGAATAAAAACAATGTATCCTGAATGGTTTTGCCTAGATTTTCTTCTAAGGTTTTTATGGTATTAGGTCTGATGTTTAAGTCTTTAATCCATCTGGAGTTAATTTTGGTGTAAGGTGTCAGGAAGGGGTCCTGTTTCTGCTTTCTGCACATGGCTAGCCAGTTTTCCCAACACCATTTATTAAACAGGGAGTCCTTTCCCCATTGCTTGTTTTTGTCAGGTTTGTCGAAGATCAGATGGTTGTGGGTATGTTGTATTTCCTCTGAGGCCTCTTTTCTGTTCCATTGGTCTATATCTCTGTTTTGGTACCAGTACAGAATGGGAAAAAATTTTTGCAGTCTACCCATCTGACAAGGGGCTGATATCCAGAATTTACAAAGAACTAAAGCAGATCTACAAGAAAAAAACAAACAAGCCCATTCAAAAATGGGCAAAGGATATGAACAGATACTTTACAAAAGAAGACATACAGGAGGCCAACAAACATATGAAAAAATGCTCATCATCACTGGTCATCAGAGAAATGCAAATCAAAACCACATTGAGATACCATCTCACACCAGTTAGAATGGCGATCATTAAAAAATCGGGAAACAACAGATGCTGGAGAGGATGTGGAGAAATAGGAACACTTTTACACTGTTGGTGGGAATGTAAATTAATTCAACCATTGTGGAAGACAGTGTGGCGATTCCTCAAGGACCTAAAAATAGAAATCCCATTTGACCCAGCAATCCCATTACTGGGTATATATCCAAAGGATTATAAATCATTCTACTACAAGGACACGTGCACACGAATGTTCATTGCAGCACTGTTTACAATAGCAAAGACCTGGAACCAACCCAAATGCCCAACGATGATAGACTGGATAGGGAAAATGTGGTACATATACACCATGGAATATTATGCAGCCATCAAAAACGATGAGTTCACGTCCTTTATAGGGACATGGATGAACCTGGAAACCATCATTCTCAGCAAACTGACACAAGAGCAGAAAATCAAACACCGTATATTCTCGCTCATAGGCGGGTGTTGAACAATGAGAACACATGGACACAGGGAGGGGAGCACTACACACTGGGGTCTGTTGGGGGGAAATGGGGGAGGGGCGGGGGGTGGGGAGGTGGGAAGAGATAGCATGGGGAGAAATGACAGATACAGGTGAGGGGACGGAAGGCAGCAAAGCACACTGCCATGTGTGTACCTATGCAACAATCTTGCATGTTCATCACATGTACCCCAAAACCTAAAATGCAATAAAAAAAAGGAGAAAAAAAAATAACAATGTATCATTCTTACAATGGCTCAGACTTAAAAACTAAGTCACTATTTGATCCTGTCTTCCTCAAAACCTTATGTCCAATCAGTTGCCAGGTTTTATAGTTCTGCTTCTCAAATGTTTCTCAATGGCTCATTTCTTTCATTTCCACTGTTTTCATCCAAAAGTTAGAGACGTCGTAGGCCAGGTGCGGTGGCTCAAGCCTGTAATCCCAGCACTTTTGGAGGCCGAGGCGGGTGGATCAAGAGGTCCAGAGATCGAGACCATCCTGGTCAACATGGTGAAACCCCGTCTCTACTAAAAATAAAAAAAATTAGCTGGGTATAGTTGCATGTGCCTGTAGTCCCAGCTACTTGGGAGGCTGAGGCAGGAGAATAGCTTAAACCCAGAAGGCAGAGGTTGTGATGAGCCGAGATCGCGCCATTGCACCACTCCAGCCTGGGTAACAAGAGCGAAACTCCGTCTCAAAAAAAAAAAAAAAAAAAAAAAGAGACATTGTAGACTCCATCCTTTCTCTTTCTCTCATCCCTGAAAGTGCTGTAGCTTTGCTTAAACATCTCTCATCATTTCTTTCCTAACAATTAGAAGATTCTACTGGCTTTTCTGCTCGACTCGACTCTTATTCCCATTGCAATATGCTTTTATATTTGACTCTTTTCTAGACCGTTAGCTACTTTACGATAAGAATACTGTTATTCCAAGCTATCTCTTCAGTAACTGTTACAATGGCTGCCATACAGTTTCAGAACATCTAACATTATTTAGTAAATATTTACTGAATAATTACTTTATGCTAGGCTCAGGGACTGTAGGAATTAATAAGAAAGACATGGTATTGTTCTCATGCCACTGAAGACCTAGTAGGGATCGACAGATGGAAAGCATCTGCTTTGGAAACAAGCCAAAGTTAAGCTGTCTTAAGTTGTATAGATTTAAACTGAAAGAGAATGACAAAGAGAACAACAGAAAAGTTTTTACTTTAGGTAGGAGGTCAAAGAAGCATGAAGTAAAAAACAGTAGAAAGCACAGACAAAGGAGACAGTGCATACTGAGATTCTTAGGCGGTAAATGCTTGGTCTATTTGAGAAAGCAAAAGATCAGTGAAGCTGAACGCTAGTGACATGAATTGCGGTGGGAGAGCTAGCCCAGGGCCAGGCAGACAATGCGGGACCTCAAAGGTTGTGTCATAAATTTTCTTGCAAGGGAAACGAGAATCAATTAATGAAATTAAGAATGAAAATGAGGAGATTAGATAAGCATTTTATAAAGCTCTGTCATATTGCTGCATTGATTATCAGTTAGATGTGCTTGTAGAAACCAAGTAAGAGTAGTTCTTGTATCAATATATTGCTTTTTGTCCAGATTTCTGTAATTGTCTTCTATTTCTATGTAACCCTCATTCACTTTCCACTCCAGATTTATTTCCCTGATAAAGCTTTGCTTAGATTTCTCTGTCCTATGTTTTCAAATACATGAAACTTGCAATTGAAACTTAAGGGTATGGCGTTTAATACTTCCTATGGTACTTCTCCATTTTTTTCTACATATACTTTGTGTTCAAACCAAACTTATTTCTTATCACTCCTCGAATATGCCTCCCACTTTCCCACCTCTCAACATTTAATCAGGAAATTCTGCTTAAAATGCTTTCTTCCTCATTTATCTCTATTAAGACCTTATGCATCCTTTTGGGACAGATACAGACATTGACATATGAAACTTTTTCTGATATCAATAACTAATAATAGTGCCTCCTTCATTTGCATCTTGACTTCCACCACATTTTTCTGCCTTTTCTGTTTTGCTCTGTGTCTTATTCCTTTTTGAGTCTTACATAGCACCTTAAACGTTGCATGAATTCAGTTAAGTGTTTATTGAAATCAGCACATTTCCATACATGTAGAATCTAAGAAAATTGCATATGTGTGCATTTAATCTTTCATAGTTTATTAGTTATTGCCTAATCATAATGTAATTTTGAAACATGTTTGCTTTAGAGCCTTGTATTATTGAACACATATTCAGTTTGAATTTTTTAATATCTAGTTCTCAGCTATAACGATTTCATGTGCAGAGGTTTGCTTTAGAAAGTCCCTTTACTCCAAAAAAAAATGATACTAAGAGCTTGACACCACTATATCTAAATATTTATTTAAATGTTATAATTTCAGAAGTGAATATGTATGACAGAATAGTAAAAAGGTAGTAGCTATAACAAAAAAAAAGAGTGAGATTGGGATAATTAGATTGGTGTTGGCATTAGCTCAACCAGATGTGCCAAGAAAAGGCTGAGACATGATTAGAATTCCAAATGCTTAAAGGAAAATGAAGGCCATCAATAATAGTAGGAGATAAGTGATCCACAAAAAGAAACAAATGTGATTTTTGTCAGTTGGTTGAATGACTCAGGAGAAATATTCTCACATGCTACATTTTAAGATCTACAATGCAGCTGCTATTGTTTTTTAATTTTTTTAAAAATTTTTCATTTTTTATTGCATTTTAGATTTGGGGGTACATGTGAAGAACATGCAGGATTGTTGCATAGGTACACACACGGCAGTGTGATTTGCTGCCTTCCTCCCCTTCACCTATATCTGGCATTTCTCCTCATGCTATCTCTCCCCAACTCCCCACCCCCACTGTCCCTCCCCTATTTCCCCCGAACAGTGTATTTTATTGCACTTTACGTTCTGGGGTACATGTGCAAAACATGCAGAATTGTTGCATAGGTACATACATGGCAATGTGGTTTGCTACCACCATCCCCTCATCACCTATAACTGGCATTTCTCCCCCTGTTACCCCTTCCCACCTTCCCTACCCCCTGCTGACCCTCCCCTATTCCCCACTAACAGGCCCCAGTGTGTGATGCTCCCATCCCTGTGTCCATGTGTTCTCATTGTTCAACACCCACCTATGAGTGAGAACATGAGGTGTTTGGTTTTCTGTTCTTGTCAGTTTGCTGAGAATGATGGTTTCCAGATTCATCCATGTCCCTACAAAGGACACAAACTCATTATTTTTTATGGCTGCATAGTATTCCATGGTGCATATGTGCCACATTTTCAGTCTATTGTCAATGGACATTTGGGTCGGTTCCAGGTCTTTGCTATTGTAAACAGTGCCACAATGAATACACATGTACATGTGTCTTTATAACACAATGATTTATAATCCTTTGGATATATACCCAGTAATGTGATTGCTGGGTCAGTAATGTGATTGCTGGAATTTCTATTTCTCCATCCTTGAGGAATCGCCACACTGTCTTCCACATTGGTTGAACTAATTTTCACTCCCATCAACAAGAGTAAAAGTGTTCCTATTTCTCCACATCCTCTCCAGTATCTGTTGTCTCCAGATTTTTTAATGATCAACATTCTAACTGGCATGAGATGGTAACTCGATGTGGTTTTGATTTGCATTTCTCTAATGACCAGTGATGATGAGCATTTTTTCATATGTTTGTTGGCCTCATAAATGTCTTCTTTTGAAAAGTGTCTATTCATGCCCTTCACCCACTTTTGAATTTTTTTTTCTTGTAAATCTGTTTTAGTTCTTTGTAAATTCTGCATATTAGCTCCTTGTCAGATGGGTAGATTGCAAGATTTTTTCCCATTTTGTTGGTTGCTGGTTCATACTAATGATTGTTTCTTTAGTACAGAAGCTCTGGAGTTTGATTAGATCCCATTTGTCTATTTTGGCTTTTGTTGTCAATGCTTTTGGTGTTTTAGTCATGAAGTCCTTGCCTATGGCTATGTCCTCAATGGTTTTGCCTAGGTTTTCTTCTAGGGTTTTATGGTATTATGTCTTGTGTTTAAGTCTTTGATCCATCTGGAGTTAATTTTAGTGTAAGGTATCAGGAAGGTGTCTAGTTTCTGCTTTCTGCACATTGCTAGCCAATTTTCCCAACACCATTTATTAAACAGGGAATCCTTTCCCCATTGTTTTTGTCAGGTTTGTCAAGGATCAGATGGTTGTAAATGTTTGACATTGCCTCTGAGGCCTCTATTCTGTTCCATTGGTCTATATGTCTGTTTAGGTACCAATACCATGCTGTTTTGATTATTGTAGCCTTGTAGTATAGTTTGAAGTCAGGTAGTGTGATGCCTCCAGCTATGTTCTTTTTACTTAGAATTGACTTGGATATGTGGGCTCTCTTTTGGTTCCATATGAAGTATAAGGTGGATTTTTTCAGTTATGTGAAGAAGGTTATTGGTAGCTTGATGGGTATAGCATTGAATCTATAAATTACTTTGGGCAGTGTGGCCATTTTCAGAATTTTAATTCTTCCTAACCATGAGCATGGAATGTATTTCCATCTGTTTGTGTCCTCTCTTATTTCCTTGAGCAGTGGTTAGTAATTGTCCTTGAAGAGGTCCTTTATGTCCTTTGTTAATTGTATTCCTAGGTATTTTATTCTTTTTGTAGCAATTGTGAATGGGAGTTCATTCTTGATTTGGCTCTCTTTATGTCTATTATTGGTGTATAGGAATGCTTGTGAGTTCTGCACATTGATTTTGTATCCTGAGATTTGCTGAAGTTGCTTATCATTTTAAGGAGATTTTCGGCTGAGACAATGGGGTGTTCTAAATATACAATCATGTTGTCTGCAAATTGAGACAATTTGACTTCCTCCTTTCCTAATTGAATATACTTTATTGTTTTTTCTTGCCTGATTGCTCTGGCTAGAACTTCCAATACTATATTGAATAGGAGTGGTAAGAGAGGGCATCCTTGTTTAGTGCCAGATTTCAAAGGGAATGCTTCCAGTTTCGGTCCATTCAGTATGATATTGGATGCGAGTTTGTCCTAAGTAGCTTTTATTATTTTGAGATATGTTCCATTAATACCTAGTTTATTGGGAGTTTTTTAGCATAAAAAGCTGTTGAATTTTGTGGCAGGCCTTCTCTGCATCTATTGAGATGATCATTTTTTTTTTTTTTGTCTTTGGTTCTGTTTATGTGGTTGACTACATTTATAGACTTGCATATGTTGAACAAGCCTTGCATCCCCAGGATGAACCCTACTTGATAGTGATGGATAAGGTTTTTGATGTGCTGTTACAATCAATTTGCCAGTAGTTTATTGAAGATTTTTCCATCTATGTTCATCATGGATTTGGCCTGAAGTTTTCTTTTTTTGTTGAGTCTCTTCCAGGGTTTTGTATCAGAATGTTGGTGTTCTCATAAAATGATTTGGAAAGGATTCCCCGTTTTTGATTGTTTGGAATAGTTTCACAAGGAGTGGTACCAGCTCCTCTTTGTATGTCTGATAGAATTCAGCTGTGAACCCATCTGGACCTCAGCTGCTATTGTTGATAAAATACAGACTTTGGCATTGGCCTTGACTTGGAACAGACATAGGTTCTAACTTATTCCTCTATTAAGAAGTAATTTTATAGAATTACAGAATTGTCTTCAGTGTGGATATAGTATGCTTAGTTTTATAGCATCTTAATCCTTGCAGAACTGGATTCAAATCATGGTGTTTACTCTTATTAGGTCAATGATTTTTGATGAATTGGTCTATATCTGTATGATACTCATTTTCAAAGTAAAAGTAACAATACTCGTTACCACCTAGGATTTTTGTGAAGAAAAAAAATCATGCAAAACATTTAGTATATAATCTGGCAAACCTTAAGTGTTGTCAATTGTTCTCTCTTTCCTTTTGCCTGTTCAAGAAGACAAATGGAGATCATGTCCATATATATCACCAGTTTTCTGATATTGACAACATAACAGCCTTTTTAACATATCCATATGAAAAAATTCACTAATTATTAACAATCATTGTGTTGAGATCTATAGTAGATAAAAAGGAAAAGTAAGAGCACCCTGCTACAGGAATTTTACATTTATTCTGTAGATAAGCAGGAGACCAGGCAACTTACTTACATCACAAAAGGGATTATTTTAGGTTTGAGGATCCAGAATAGATATTGTATGGCAATTTTGAATTTAGAAAGACTAGTTAACAGACTGTTGCCTATTAGCACATTTTACTTCAGAGAAAGGAAATAAAAGAGACAAAGGAGGAAGCTATTATTTTTTGAATTCACCTATGTATTGCTTAACTTGTAATGAGGGAGAAGTATTTTTATTATTAAATATATAAAATAAAGAGTTACGTGCAACAGTTGCTTCAATTCAGGCAAAAAGTGATTGTGTCCTACTCTAAGCTAGTGGCAGTGGGGAAGGCAATGACTTGAAAATTACTTAAAAACTAGAATTGTCAGGATTCAATGATTGGAAACTGGGAAGGGTAAGCAGGAGAGGACATAGTTTCTTTCATATGATAAGCAGGCTTCTGATTGCAATGAAGAGACATGGAAAATTCAACAAGTTGCAGGGGCAACATGGGGCAGATTTTCCAGTTATTTTTTGACACAGTGAATTAGAGGTGCATGTGCCTAATTGCAAGGTCAATATCTAGCAGGAGGATGGAAAAAAAAATACAAACAAACAAACAAACAAACAAACAAAACAAAACAACTCTAGAGATTAGGATATAGAAGTGGACCAGATATCACAACTGGTATTTACCAACATAGAGACAGTTCCAGGCCTGAAAGTTAATCACTCATGAAAATTACACCCAATTATAGTCCAATAAGCAATACTTGACATGCTTCCGCTAGCAGCTGGGTGCTCTAAAGGGTAGGGGTTTTACTTCTGATTGACACAAACTTTGAAGATGAACTGAATACATTTTTTAGTATTGTATTTTCCATCGTCAAGGCTGGAAATAACCTTTGCAAGAAACTGGAGAAAGGGTTATTAAAACAAAATATATGTAAAAGTCAGGTCAACAAGGGCCATATAGAATATTGTAGAAGTGAAGCATGGGGCACTGGGAACACTTGGTGTGCCCTTTGTGGAAAAGGGAGAAAGAAAGCTGTGAAACAGCTATATTAGTATCAGAAAATAGAGCACAAAAATGTCATCTGACAGAAGTTAAGACTTAATGGTCTCTGGTGCCACTATCCCTGTATTTTTAGCCAGCGTAGAATGTATCCCCATCTCTGTAGATTCAAACAATTTGTCTGTTGAGGAAAGAGAGGAAGAAAGATCAATGTCACTTGACAATGAGTATTGTCCCAAATGTTCCCTCTGTCACTCTCTACCAGCTTCACTCTACTTGCTTTACCTGCATAGCACTTATCACCAGGGGCCAGGGCAGATACATTATGTTTATTTGTTTATCTTTTGTATCTCTTCACTAGAATAAGCTGCAGTAGAACAGGGATGTTTCCTGAAATTTAATGCTGTATCACTGTCACCTAGAACAGTATCTAGTTTATAGTAGCCTTTCAGTAAATATTATTTGAGTAAATAAATGAATAAATGCTATTTGGCATTGAAGATGGCAGAGGTCAGTAACTAGAGGTAGGATGTGGCTATGGGATACCAGCTTCCAAATACAGCTGCCTGTATCAGTCTCTTTTCACACTGCTGATAAAAACATATCTGAGACTGAGAAGAAAAAAGAGATTTTAGCCGGGCGCGGTGGCTCAAGCCTGTAATCCCAGCACTTTGGGAGGCCGAGGCGGGTGGATCACAAGGTCAAGAGATCGACACCATCCTGGTCAACATGGTGAAACCCCGTCTCTACTAAAAATACAAAAAATTAGCTGGGCATGGTGGTGTGTGCCTGTAATCCCAGCTACTCAGGAGGCTGAGGCAGGAGAATTGCCTGAACCCAGGAGGCTGAGGTTGCGGTGAGCCGAGATCGCGCCATTGCACTCCAGCCTGGGTAACAAGAGTGAAAACTCTGTCTCAAAAAAAAAAAAAAAAAAAAAAAAAAAAAAGGGATTTTAACAGACTTACAGTACCAAATGGCTGGGGAAACCTCAATCATGGCAGAAGGCAAGGAAAAGTAAGTCACATCTTACATGGATGGTGGCAGACAGAAAGAGCTTGTATGGGAAAACTCCCCCTTAACCATCAGATCTCATGAAGCAGATTTGCTAGGCTGATTGGCTGGAATACTGAAATGTGGTAGCCAACTTCACCCATGGAGAAACCGAGAAAGGATAGAGAATAAACTGTGGAAAACACAGAACTTTGAAACTAAAGAACTCTCTGTTACATCACCAGCAGCAGGACACTAGTTTCATTTCCTTTCGTTTGACAAGCATCTCACATATCTCTGATGTATAGCTTGAGACTAAATCAAATAGATTTTGAGAAAGCTTTCCTTTAGAAGAGAGGTGTATAGCTTGGGAGTGACAGTATTTTACTGCTATTAGGCTTGAAGGACTTTTCTGATTGTCAATACTCCAGCTATGCATTTTGGAATAAATCGTGAACTTTGTAATTAAGAATGACTAACAATTATTTGTGTTACTTTAATAATCCTGTGGACAGAGATGGCTGTCTCATCCCTTTAAATATAGCTTGTATTATCAGTGAACTGCAGAGGGTCACAAAGGGGATTCCTTACAGCTTATACATGAGAGGAAACAAATGATATCAAGATCTCCTGGCTTAATTCACTGACACCACTTTCTAGCTGTGCTTACTCTGTAAATGGATGGAGTAAAGAGAAGAAAGAAAGGATAAGATGGCTATCTGTTCCCTTGTAATGCCAACCCATTTCAATTTGTCAGTCTGATAGTATGGATGGTGATGGAGGAGAAAATAGGACTACATCCATGTGTATGACTTTGTGACACAGTGACCCAGGACACTATTAAACATTGCCTTAGCAGTTTCCCTAACTTAGACCCAATTCAATTAACAACTCATCTTTATGTGGAGAAGCTAGGAAAAAGCAGAAGGAAGTTCTCTCTCTTGATCTAGGTCAAGACTTGCCTAACAGTTTCTGGTGACAAAGTTCAAGAGTGTCCAAGAGTTACATTATTTAAAATCCAAATTTGGATACTGTGAATCGCCAAAAGATTGATTGTCATGAATTAACTCTCTTAAAGTTAATCCTCTTGTTATTTTGAGGAATCCTCCAAGCTATATTCACTTTCATCACTTTCTATCATAAGAACTCTAATCATCATACAAAATGCTGTCTCTCTTGTTGCTCTAAATCTGAAAGTCTTTATGGTCCCATGTTTTTGCTAGTGGAAAACCTCTGAGGGCTCCAATTGCAGACTCTTTCTGACACTTAAATGATCAAATAGCTCTGCTCCTGCAGTGTATCATTGAGTCCATGAAAAGTTCTATCAGATTCTGTCCAGAATCTCGACCCTTGTCCAGAATCTGAGCAATTAGCTCATGAAAATCCTATTAGTCTGGGCTCAGCACAACCATCCACAGAAGCACATAGATATAGAACTGAGTAGAGAATAATTCATCATATCATGCCTTTGTTCTTCAGGCAAGGGGGGCGGTCACTGGGGCTTTTTGAGTACTAGTGTGGCAATCACAGTGTATTTCAAGAGTATTACTGCTCCTGGCTGGGCAGGTCAACAAAGATTTTAGTCGTGTGACACTCTCAGTAATGTGAGCAGGCGCTCATTTAATCTGGCTCTAGAGGTAGAATATAAGTTCAAGAAAAAAAAAAAAAAAGTAGAGATTAGAAGTCAAAGAACCTCAACCAGATTACATGTGGTGAGCAAGGCACAAAGACAACCACAGAGGGCTTACATTTTCGTCAAGAATGATGGGGAGATGACAGCCCCAATACCACCTAGTCCCTATCTGCCAGCTCGTTTCCAACCTTAGACCTTTTAGTGTCACCACTTTTCACATATGCATTCCATATTCCAGTAAAATTAAACTTTTATTTGCCTCTTATGCACTCCCACATTTTCACTTTGATACACCTTTATTAACGCTAAAATCTCCACTTGCAGTCTCCTTCTGCCAATATTAAACTTCAAATTATATCACTTAGATCAAACTCACATATTATGTTTTTACAGAGGCAGAAAGATAGAGTTATTAAGACTTCAAACTTTGAAAGAAGACTGCCTAGGTTCAAGTCCTGGCTCACAATACTTCAGAACTGTGTGGACTTAGGAAAGTTACTTAAGTCTTCTGTGGTTTGGTTTCCTCATCTGTAAAATAGGCATAAGAAGGGTACTGACCTTATTTTGTTGTTGGGAGGGTTAAATTTAAAGCATTTATGTAATGCACCTGAAAGAGTTCTCAGTAGTACATGTTTGCTATTATTATTTAATTCAATATTTACTGAACATTCATTATGCATCAGACAGTGAGCAGGATGAGGGTCCAGAAGTCACTAAGGTGTGGCCTCTGCTCTTGTGGGGTGAAAAAACAGTATATGAGAGGTACAGATATCAAGATGTAATTGGAACATGCATTAAAATATGAGAGGAATATATGCAAGGTAAAATGGTGAAACAGCTAAGTGTCATCTGAAGAGAGGAATGCATACTCTGAAAAGTAGTGGAATAGCATATGCAAAATGAAAATTCTCCGGCACTTCCACCTCGACAAAATTTCCCTAACTCCTCTTAGCTCAAAGAATTTTTTATTTCTCCTAAACAATACAAAGACAGTAAAAAACCTTTACATTTTTACCTGGTATTAGAATTATTTATTTATCTAAATGTCTCATCTCCCCCAGTTAGAGTATGAACACTTGGAGAGCAAGTGCTGTGTATTATTATTTGTTTAGGTTTTCCTAAGCAAAGTTAATAATCCTGTCTAGAGTAAGCATGTTTATACCAAGGGAAGGGAAGGGAAGGGGAGTATGTCAGCGGGCGGCATGAAGGGACTCTGCAACTGCGGCATAAATACAATGGACCACAGTTCACCACTGAGTGGAAGGCCTACTGGGAGGGTCCTTGCCAACTCTACCACATAAGATGGCACATAAGTTGTCGCCACCATATGGCTGATCCTCAAATCATCCCTGTGGCAAAGGAGTGATTTCATTCTAAGCTTCCAGTCTGAGAAGATGTCAGTAGAGTCAGTAGCGACAAACTTCTTCCCCACAGTTCAGAAATCCTCTGAGAAAGTGCTGGCCCTATTTTGAGCAGAGTTTCTGGCTCTGAAGGTTTGAAGAATAGAGTATCCTGGCACACTTTGCACAATTTTATTTTTGTTGATCTGTCAAACCCATTGAGTAAACAGTGGCTGGTCTCTTTAAGAATTTCCCTCATTTAGAGGGGCAGCAGAGTACCTATTTGAAATCAACAAATTAAAGGTTAGTAGACAGCTTTTATTATACTTAGGTACAGAAAACAGAATTGTTAGAACATTTTTGCTTGTGCAAATGTGATACAAACCAGCTATAGATGCGTGTGCCTAGCAAATGCATACTTGGGGGTTTTGGTCCACAAAGAGAATTTTTTTTAATACCAGGTTATTTTTGTAAGAGAAACACATTCTTTGTTTAAATAATCAAATCCGACTTAGCATTAAGTAGGCATAGGTTACCCTTTTTTTACCATATATATTTTTTATACCTTAAGTAATCTTTTTTTCTTAATAAAGAATATGGTTATGGTTTTGCTAATTCTTCCTTTTTCTTATTCTATGTATTAAAGATTCTTGGAAAAAAATAAGCTCTCAGTAAAACCTGATTTAAAGCTCATTTAAAGATAAAGCCCTGCTTACTGTATTATTAAATATTTTACTGCCTAATACTGAGAACCAACAGAAACAATGTTTTGTTTGTTCAGATTCAGAGAGGAAAGAGGTGCAAATTCATATATGTGCAGTTTCTTTTATTCTGAAGCTTCAAGTGTGTTACATTTTCATTGTTGGGTACATATGCTTAAAATGAGGGGTATACAATAAAAGAAGACAATTTATACTGAAATTTTATCATTTATCATTTTTTTCATCACTGATTTCTGATGTGAAATGTTCAACTTGTAATGTGAACAAATTATTTTTTCTCCATTCAGTTTCTCCCATATTTAAGAGTATTTGTAATATATTAAAAGGTAGTTCAGTGGCTATAGCATGGACTCCAAACACAGACTGCCTCTGTTTGGAATGGGGCATGTTATTTAATCTCTCTTTGCCTGGGTTATTTCTTAATCTGTAAAATGGAAGAGTTAATAAATGCCCTTAAATCATAGGTTTTCTGAAAGAAACAAATGCTTATGCAAAGTGCTGGAACAGTGCCCAGCACATACTGAGTGTTAGTTGGAATGAACTGTTTTTCTCTGAGAGTCCTAAGCTAACCTCATGAGTGCTATATACACATCTTCATGGTAGGGAGTCAGATCTTCCATGAGGAAGCTGAGAAGGAAGATCCCCTAGCTCTCACTGCACTGGAGTAGGATCCATGGAATAGGATGATAAGTGCAAAAGAGCAAATAGAGGGAAATCAGGGAGGAAAGAAGACTTTCTATGCCCAATCAAGGGGTTTCCATTTGAGTGATGTGAAAAGTAAAGAAAAATTGTGTGTCATCCTTTGGAAAATGAGTGTGGTTATAGTCTTCTAATAGTTAGACTGTTTTTTTTTTTTTTTTTTTTTCCTACTAATAGACCACATTTGATGTCGTGGAACCTAACAGAGTGGTGACCAAAAAGCTCTAGGTTTCATTTTTTAAGCAAGATGCATGCTGGTAAAAGTACTTTAAATACTGGAATATTGGAATATTCAGGATATTCTGATACTTTGTGGGAACAATGGGAAATACATTTCAAATTGAGACCATACCACAAAATTGGGGCTGTGGTTTTGTCTTATCCTTGTAGAGAGAGTTCAGCAGATGCTTGGCTGTATATCTAATCCTACTGTT
The DNA here is from genome assembly GCF_048565385.1 of Saimiri boliviensis. Lineage (NCBI taxonomy): Eukaryota > Metazoa > Chordata > Mammalia > Primates > Cebidae > Saimiri > Saimiri boliviensis. The sequence goes on from NC_133470.1 coordinate 93,211,957, forward strand.
GTAGGAAACTTCATAGGGAGATGTTTAAAATTCCCTATTGTTTGCTAAGCTATTTGATATATAGGCATAATAAAGTCATATACTCACTTGGCTCCATCATAAGATTAGGTCAAGCTTGATCACTCAGTAGACACCTATGCGGAAAGTTTATTTAAATTATATAAATTATTCTCTTTGGTCAAGGTGGAATGCTTTGGTGACTTACTAAGGAAGTGTGAGAAAGTTATTATACCATGTCAGCTAAAAAGATGATGGAGTTTTAAATAGGATGAAACCTGACAGAACTGTCTGGAAAATGGACTACTTGAAGAGTCTCCAGACTCCTTGATACGTTTGCTTGTTAACACATCAGCATCATTCAATTCTCACATGGCTATATGCTTTGGAATAGTCAAACATAACATTAGGGAAAAGAGCTAACACATGCTGGGCTTGTTACCTAGGTGATGGGTTGATAGGTCCAGCAAGCCACCTATGTAACAAACCTGCACATCCTGCACATGTACCCTGAACTTAAAAATATATAAAATTAATTATTAAAAAATGTCAATTTTTGTAAATGTTAACATAGTACATTTAACATTTTGATTAATTAAAAAGTCTGTGTCTTCTAAATGAATATTAAAATCTATTTATAAATTGAAGGATATAGTCCCTGAGAGCCACAGAAGTATGTGTGATACATGAAGAACAAGAAACAAATTTCCTGATTACTATAAAATCTTAGACCAGGTGCAATATTGAAGATCATCCAGTTTAGCTTTCTCCTTTTATATATGAAAAAACTGAGGCCCAGACACTTTATGTGTTGTTCACATTTAACACAAATAATTACTCTTACTAGTCAAGACTAGAATCCGTAACTTCATATTTTAAGCTGAAATATTCTATTTGTCCCAGCAGTAAGACCAATAGTCAGGTGTATATCTGAAAAGCAGTAAGAAGGTAACCTTTCCTGGTATCGTCAACTTCAGTTAATATTGCCTCAAGAAATATCATGCCTGCTTTTTTTTTTTTTTAATTATACTTTAGTTCTGGGGTACATGTGCAGAACATGCAGGTTTGTTACATAGTTATAAACATGCCATGGTGGTTTGCTGCATCCATGCCCCCGTCATCTACATTAGGTATTTCTCCTAATGTTAGCTCTCCCCAATCCTCCCATCTCCCTGCTATCCCTCTCCTAGCCTCCCCACCCACCGACAGGCCTGGTGTGTGATGCCCCATGTGAAGTTCTCATTGTTCAACTCTCACTTTTGAGTCAGAACATGTGGTGTTTGATTTTCTGTTCCTGTGTCATTTTGCTGAGAATGATGGTTTCCAGCTCCATACATGTCCCTGCAAAGGATATGAACTCATCCTTTTTTATGGCTGCATATTATTCCTTGGTGTAAATGTGCCACATTTTCTTTCTCCAGTCTATCATTGATGGGAATTTGGGTTGGTTCCAGGTCTTTGCTATCATAAACAGTGTGGCAACAAACATACGTGTGCATGTGTCCTTATAATAGAACCATTTATAATCCTTTGGGTATATACCCAGCAATGGGATTGCTGGGTCAAATGGAGTTTGTGCTTCTAGGTCCTTGACGAATCGCCACACTGTCTTCCACAGTGGTTGAACTAATTTACACTCCCACTAACAGTGTAGAAGTGTTTCTATTTCTCCACATCCTCTCCAGCGTCTGCTGTCTCCTGATTTTGTGATAATCGTCATTCCAACTGGTGTGAGATGGTATCTCAATATGGTTTTGATTTGCATTTCTCTCATGACCAGTGATGGTTTTAGGGATCAAGTTTGTACCTAATCGTTCTCTATAAGTACCTTTATGTTAGTGTTTCACACATGGAGCATTGCTCTGTTTGGGGTGTTTTTAATCTTCCAGCCATCATTATAGTGATGATGGGGGTATATAGTAACTATATTTTTGGACATATTCAAGGCAGTTTTGGGGAGGTGGCAAAGTTGGGCAACTGTGGAAGATGCTGCTCTAAAACAGACTTTAGGATTTTAGTCACTGGAGAAATTTCAAGATTTTTCTTATCCAGCAGTTTCCTTGGGAATTTGTCCCAAACAAATTAACCTCTGCACCACATTTCACCTTATAGGTGGAATCACCCTATGATTAATATGGGATTCTTAAAAACACATCTGAGAGAGTCTGATATACAATAAATGCACAGTATATATTTGTTATATAATATTTCTCTGCTATAATTTATTCCCAGGACATTAAACACCTTGTTCTCAAGCTAATAGGAAACCTTAAATGCTTAAACTGAAGTTGAGAATGTCGGCACTAAATGGTCCCTCTCAGACTCTGCAGCCTAAAACTCTCCTTTACAGAAGTGAAAATGGGGCTTGAGATAGACACTGATTTCACATCACCCTGTGAATTAGTTGTGTTGTCCCCTTAGTCATCTGTAATTGTGGTCATATTTCTCAACCCCATCAGAGAATGGCCAGAGGTAAAATTCATACTTCATCTTGAAAATAATACATTTTGTGAAAAGATAATTAATTTTTTTGAATTGTGGCTGATGAATTCTGGGAGCAGAAACAATGTCAACAGGCCTTGAAATGAGCTCTATGATTTGAGTGTCAGCTGTTGGGATTCCTGGGTCAAAGATGGGAGAAGCAAATGCCAAAATGAGATAAGCTTTCAAGATAAATGTTCTCCATTTCTCCATTGTCTGTAGTTTGGTTGTATGGCCTTTGGGCCTCTTTTAGAAAATTTAGGCATTGTTCCAATAATGAAAAATTTGAGCTCTCTAAGGTGATATGAATTTCATAAAACTTGAAACCTTGAGTTGAGCTAAACAGTGAAAGGGTTTTTTTTTTTTTTTTTTTTCTTTCTTGCTGAATAAAAAATGCAGAACCAGCAAACTGGTTTTCCTGTTGGACTACTACTATTTTAGAAAATGTATTAGTGGACAGTTTTGAGAATTATAATTAAATAATGTAGACTGCATTAATAGCTACTGGTAGGCGACTGTTTCATCAGCTTTTGGCCTTGGAATTAAAGTCTTTCTGAGAAAGATTTACTCAGGCATCACTATATAATCTGAAAGACAATCACACTCTATTCCTGATGCATTAGAAATATAGATGAGATAATATGTCATCTATCCATCTCACTCCATATTTAAGCTCCTTCTATTATTCTGTTTTTTGTATAGGCTGAAGTTTGAGATCCTTCAACCATGATTTTTAAGGCCCTTATCAGTCTAATTGTAACTAGTTTTTCAAGCTCTCATTTCATTCTGTCCCCAAGCCTCTAAACTTCTCAACAGTCATACAAAATTATTTTTCTTTTCTTTAGCAAACGTGTTTTCTTCCTCCATGCAATATCTAATACAGTTTTCTTTAACTGAAATATCATCCCATTATCTTTTCATATACATTCTTCAAGGGCTAAATCAACTGATTTCTTCTCCATAAGTATTTCTATCATATTAACCGTAGCTACTATGTATTTAATACCCACTCTAGGCCAGGCATTTGCCAAGCAAATTTTCTTATTTAAACCTCATAACTAATCCGCATTCCACAGACAAAAGACTTGAAATTCAGAGAAGTTAAATTTCTTCTTTAAGGCCACATAGCTTGAAAAGAAAACTGTGGCACCAAAATTCAAACTAAATTGTGTCTGATTATAAAGCTCACGGTCTTTATTACTATGCATACTACATATGCATATACATTATATTCTCTCAGAAAAATGAATGATCCCCTTCTCTGTGCATGTAGAGCCATTTAATTATTATATTTTTATGCCACTTATCTGTTTGGGCTATATATATATGTCTGTGTCCCTGTAAAATTATAATCTCTTCAAAAACAAAGACTTTATTCATTTGTACAACCTCAGGATCTAAAGCTATGTCTGGCATTGACTAGATGCTCAGTAAACATTCACTACTCTGAGGGCTAGAAATTATTAAATATATAATATATCTACCAAAGATAACTTGTTATTTATTCAGGGAGACTAAAATAAATGTGGGAAAAACTAAAGAGAGAAATCCCTGCTCTGTCATTAAATTCATGAAAAGACATAAAAAGGATGTCAGTGTTTCTGTTTTTGCCATAACTGCATGTATTTGTGCTGATTCTTCTGTCTTGGGATGAGACAGACCAAGTCTCATTGAAGTATCTCAGTGTTCAAGGGAGAATTGGTGAGTACAGTCAGTTCTAAAAGCCTGCGTGTTGCTGCTCCTAAGCATAGGTGCTATGGTTTGAATGTCCCCACCAAATCTCATGTTGAAATTTAATTGCCATTGTGACAGTGGTAAGAAGCAGGACTATTCAGTGGTGATTAGGCCATGAGGGCTTAGCTCTTATGAGGGGATTAATGTCATTACCTTGATACTGAGTTGTTATAAAAGCAAGTTTAGCCTTCACTTGTTCTTGCTCTTTCTTGCCCTTCTGCCTTCACTCATGGAATAAGGCAGCATGACGACCTCTACCAGATGATAACACCATTATCTTAGACTTTCCAGCCTCCAGAACCATGAGCCAAATTAACTTATTATAAATACCCAGTCTGTGGTATTCTGTTATAGCAATATAAAACAGACTACATCAGTAGGTAAGGCTACATCTAATGTGACCTCTTGGGCTCCTGCCTTGAAAAAGTAAGGCATCATTATTGAGCTCCTTCTAAGACATGTGTGGGCATTTTAAAGAAGCACATATAAGCTGAACTGTTCAGAGGTAACAGTGTGTGGTAAATAAAAGCATGGACTCGGGATTCTGCTTGTCTTGGTTTGAACCCCAGCTCTGTTACCTGTTTCATTGACCTTGTGATTTTTCCCTTTTTCCTCAGTTTCCTTATGAGTTAAAGTAAGAGTAATACTAAAACTTAGCTTCCAGAATTGTTCAGAAGATTGAATAGGTTAATAGATGTAAAACACACAAAAGAGTGCCTAGCACAGGGTTATCGCTTAGTGCATATTTGCTTTTATCTGCAATTTAGATTTTTTATCCTACCTCTACTTACATGAATTTTGAATATTAAAGGAATATGATGTCAGTTTTAGCAAAGGTCACTAATACTGTTTTATTACTTTTTAAATGTTAGTTTCCCTCAAATTGGCATTGGCTAACTAAAATATGAGCAAATGTTACCCACCATTATGAAATCCCCATGTGAAAAATTGACATGGATGTGAATAAAATTTAGAGCTAGAAAGGGCATAAGAACTCATTTAGTATTTTTTTTTCTTTACCAATGAGGGAAAAAAGGTCCACAGGAGACAAATGGCTTACCCAAAGCCAGAGCCAAAGGTCACATAGGAAGTTAACTGTGGAATTTCCATCTCAATACTATTTTAAAGGTAGCCTGCATAGAAATAATTAGAGTTGTCAGGGCATTAATATATGGTCATAAGTCTGGAGCCATCTTTTTAAGTAGAAGTGTTTATGTTTCACTTCAATTAAGCAATTTTCTTGGGCTATCATTTTAAAATATACTATTATGACAATAAAAGGAATCTGTATAAACTAATGTAATTACACTGTGGGTTGTTCTAAATATTATGACTTTATTGCTACAGAGGGTCTCAAGATTATTAAGAAAACTAGATTGGAATTGGTGATTAATTTAAAGTAATATATAAATAAAATTTTGGAAGATAATAGATGAAAGAATAAGAATCTGTGCATGCCATTTGAAAAGTCACTTGTTTGTAAAATAGTCAAGTGCTACCAAGGGTATGGGCTTGAATTTTAATTTATCCCTGAAGATACTGTCCCAAAGCTAATCATAATAATTCTAAATTCAACACTGAGATAGCATGCAGCTTTGGTTATTAGGGAGATAATGGGACTCCAACTGAGGCTAAATGGTGTTATTGACATGGGAGATGCAGATGTGTACATGATACAATTTTTTATAATTAGGAAATGATATACACAGATGGTTTAAAATTTAGTAAATGCAGACATTTTCTATCATTTTATAGGTTGTCTTTTTTACTTTGTTGATTATATCCTTTATTATGCAAAACTTGTTACTTTTATATAATCCCATTTATCTACTTTTGCTTTTTTTCCCCTGGGCTTTTAAGGTCTTATTCATAAAATATTTTGCCAAATTAATTTTTGAACGATTTTTCTTATGTTTTCTTCTAATAGATGTATAGCTTAAGGTGTCATATTTAAGTATTTAATCCATTTTGAGGTGATTTTTTTATATGGTGAGATAGTAGTCTAGTTTCAAGCTTCTGAGAGTAGATCTTCAGTTTTCCCAGCATCATCTATTGAATAAACTGTCCTTTCCTCATGATTATTCTTTGTACGATGGTGAAAAATTAAATGACTATAAATAACTGGATTTATTTCTGGCTTCTCTATTTGGTTCCATTGGTCTATGTGTCTGTTTTTTATGCCAGTACCATGTTTTTTTGGTTACTATAACTTTGTGGTATATTTTGATATCTGATAGTATGACACCTACAGCTTTATTTATTATAATTTTGCTCAGGATTCTTTTGGCTAGCCTAAACATTTTGTGGTTTCATATGTACTGTATGTATGTGTGTGTGTGTGAGTGTGTGTGTATATATACATATAATTCCATTAAGACTCTCATAAGTATTTTGATAGAGATTAGACTCAGCTCCTAATATATACTTGTTATTAATCTCTTGCCAAACTGATAGTTTGCAAATGTTTTCTCTCATTCTATCGGTTGTCTCTTCACTTTGTTAACTCTTTCCTTTGCTTTGCAAAAGCTTTTTTACTTGATGTAATTCCATTAGTCTATGTTTGCTTTGATTGTCTGTGCTTGTGAGATATTGATTAGTCCTTTTTCACACTGTTAATATACACAGAAATAACATGGCACATCTATAAGCATCTGATCTTCAACAAACCTGACAAAAATAAGCAATGGGGAAAGAATTATCTATTTAATAAATGGTGCCAGAAAAACTAGCAAGCCATCAGCAGAAAACTAAAATCAGGCTCCTTCTTACACCTTATACAAAAATTAATTCAAGATGGATTAACAACTTAAATGTAAAACCCAAGCCATGAAAATCCTAGGAGAACACCTAGGCAGTACTGTTCAGGGCATAGTCATGGGCAAAGACTTCATGACTAAAACACCAAAAGTAATTGCAGCAAAAGCCAAAATTGACAAATGGGATCTAATTAAACAAAAAGCTTCTGCACAGCAAAAGAAACTATCAGCATAGTGAACAGGCAACCTACAGAATGGAAGAAATTTTTTGCCATCTATCCATCTGACCAAGGTCAAATATCCAGAATCTATAAGGAACTTGAAGTTTACAAGAAAAAAAGTAACCTCATCAAATGTGGGCAAAGGATATGAACATACACTTCTCAACAGAAGACATTTTGGGGCTAACTAACAAAAAAGCTCATCATCACTGATCATTAGAGAAATGCAAATCAAAACCACAATGAGATACTATCTCACAGAAGTTACAATGGTGATTATTAAAAAGTCAGGAAACAATAGATGCTGGAAAGGCTGTAGAAATATAAAAATACTTCCACAGGTGGGACTGTAAATTAGTACAATCATTGTGGAAGACAGTGGGGTGATGTCTCAAGGATCTAGAACCAGAAATACCATTTGACCCAGCAATCCCATTACTGGGTATATACCCAAAGAATTATAGATTATTCTACTACAAAGACAAATGCACATGCATGTTTATTTCAGCACTATTCACAACAGGAGAGACTTGGAACCAACTCAAATGTCCATCAATGGTAGATTGGATAGAGAAAATGTGACACATATACACCATGGAATACTATGCAGCAATAAAAAGAATGAGATCATGTCCTTTGCAGGGACACAGATGAAGCTAGAAGCCATCATTCTCAGCAAACTAGCACAGGAACAGAGAACCAAACACCACGTGTTCTCACTCATAATTGGGAGGTGAACAATGAGAACACACACGGAGGGGAACAACACACACTGGGGCCTGTTGGGGGGTTGGAACAAGAGGAAGAAGAGCATTAGGACAAATACCTAATGCATGTCGGGCTTAAAATCTAGATGACATGTTGATAGCTGCAGCAAGCCATCATGGCACATGTGTACCTATGTAAGAAACCTGTACATTCTGCACATGTATCCCGGAACTTAAAAAAAAAAAAAAAAAAAAAAAAAAAAAACCTGAGATTGTGTAAATTATAAAAGAAAGAGGCTTAATTTACTGACAGTTCCACATCGCTGGGAAGGCATCATGAATCTTACAATCATAGCAGAAGGCAAAGGGGAAGCCAGGTACATCTTACAATGCAACCGTAAAGACAGACATGGGTGAAGTGCAACACATTCAAACTACCAGGTGTCCTGAGAACTCACTCAATATTAGAAGAGCAAGGGGAAAATCTGCCCCCATGATCCAATCACCTTTCAACCAGCCCCTCCCCTGACACTTGGATATTACAATTCAAGATGAGATTTGATTTAGGACACAGAGCCAAATCATGTCATTGCTCAAGAAATTTTTGCCCAGACCAATGTCCTAGAAAATTTCCCCATGTAAATGTCTTTATTACATTTTGATTTGATTTTTGTATATGGCAAGGGACAGGTGTCTCGTTTCATTCTTCTGCATACCGATATCCAATTTTACAGCACCATTTATTGAAGAGACTGTCTTTTTCCTCCTGTATATTCTTGGCACCTTTGCTTCAAATGAGTTCACTGTAGGTGTGTGGATTTGTTTCTGGGTTCTCAATTCTGTCCCATTGGTCAATGTGTCTGTTTTCATGCCAATATTATGCTGTTTAGGTTACTCTAGCTCTGTAGTATAATTTGAAGTAAGATAATATGATTCTTTCAATTTTGTTCTTTTTGCTTAGAATAGATTTAGCTATTATTAATCTTTTCTGGTTCCATATAAATTTTAGTGTTAAATTTTCTATTTCTATGAAGAATGTTTTTTTTTTTTTTTGTATTTTGATAGGGATTGCACTGAATCTGTAGATTGCTGTGGGTCATATGTACATTTCAACAATATTGATTTTTTCACTCCAGAAATTGAAGTAATTTTTCATTTTTTTGTGTCCTCTTAAATTTCTTTCCTCAGTGTTTTATGGTTTTCATTATAGAGATGATTCACTTATTTAAGTTAATTTTTATGTATTTAATTTTACATATGGCTATTTAAGTGGGATTACTCTTTATTTCTTTTTCAGATTATTCGCTGTTATAGAAATGCTACCGATTTCTGTATGTTGATTTTGTATTCTGAAACTTTACTTAAATTATCACTTGTAATTGTTTTCTTGTGGATTTTTTAGGTTTATCTAAATATGAGATTCTGCTCTCAGCAAACAAGGATAATTTGATTTCTTCCTTTCAAATTTGAATTCCTTTTATTTATTTATCTTGTCTGATTGATTTAACTAGGTATGGAAGTCCTAGTTAAAGCAATCAGACAAGTACTCTGTCTCTTACAGTTTTTGTATTGAAATCGATTTTGTGTAATATAAATAGAGCTGTTCCTTCTCATTGTGATTTCCATTGGTATGAAATATCTTTTCCCATTTCTTTATTTTTAGTCTATATATGTCTTTACAGGTGAAGTGTGTTTCTTTTAGACAGAGTTTAGTGGGTCTCTTTGTTTCATTCATTCAGTTGAATAACAGTGGTGAAAGTGGGCATTTCCTGTCATGTTCCAGATCTTAGAGGAATTTCAGTTTTTTCTCATTCAGTATGATACTAGCTGTGCGTTTGTCATATAGAGCTTTTAATAGGTTGAGATATGTTTCTTCTATACCTAGTTTTTTTGAGAGATTTCATCATGAAGAGATAAATTTTATTGCATGCTTTCAGCATCAATTGAAATGATCAAATAGTTTTTATCCTTCATTTTGTTGATATGATGTATTACACCGATTGATACGCATATGTTGAAGCATTCTTGCATTCCAAGGATAAGTCCCACTTGGTTATGATGAGTGATCTTTCTAAAATATTGTTGAACTCTGCTAGTATTTTAGTGAGGATTTTTGCATTAATATTCATCAACAATAATGGACTGTGGTTTTCTTTTTTCTTTTTCTTTTTCTTTTTTTTTTTTTTTTTTTTTGATATGTCTTCTTCTGGTTTTGATATCAGGATAATATTGGCCTCATAGAATGAGTTTAGAAGTATTATCTCCTCATATATTTTTCAGAAGAGTTTTGGTAGGATTGGTGTTAGGTCTTCTTTAAATGGTTGGTAGAATCTTGCATTGGAGCCACCAGGTGCTAGACTTTTCTTTACTTGGAGACTTTTCTTCCTTTTTTTGAGACAGAGTCTCACTCTGTCACCCAGGCTGCAGTCCAGTGCCACGGTCTAGGCTCACTGCAACCTCTGCCTTCCAGGTTCAAGCAACTCTCCTTCTTTAGTCTCCTGAGTAGCTGGGATTACAGGCATGTGCCATCATGCCTGGCTAATGTTTGTATTTTTAGTAGAGATGGGGTTTTACCATATTGGCAAGGCTGGTCTTGAACATCAGGTGATCTGCCTGCCTCACCCTGCCCATGTGCTGGGATTACAAGCATGAACTTCTATGCTAGACTGCCGACTCTTTAATATAGCTTCAATCTCATTATTTTTTATTAGTCTGTTTAGGTTTGTACTTCTTCCAGTTTCAATTTTGCTAGGTTGTATGTGTCTATAAATTTGTACATTTCTTCTAGATTTTCTAATTTGTTGGCATATACTTGCTCACAGTAGCCACCTTGAATTTCCACAGTATCAGTTGTAATATCTTTTTTTCATTATGGTTTTATTTATTTGAATCGTCTCTGTTTTTTTTTTTTTTTTTCTTAGTCTGGCTAACAGTTGGTCACATTTGAATATTTCTATTGTTTTTTTAATTTCAACTTCATTTATTTGTGATCTTTATTATTTCTCCGAATTTTAATTTTGGTTTGCTCTTGCTTTTCTATATCTTTAGATAAATTATTAGATTGTTTATTTGAACTGTTTCTATTTTTTGATACAGGCAACTTAAAGACATAAACTTACCTCTTATTATTTCTTTAGCTGTATCTTATAGGTTCTGGCATATTGTTTTTCCATTATCCTTTATATCAGGAAATTATTCAATTCTGTTTTAAATTACATATTGACCCACTACTCATTGAGGAGCATACTGTTTCATTTCTATGTATTTGTATAGTTTCTAAAAATTCTGTTGTAATTAATTTCTAGTTTTATTCCTTTGTGCTCAGAGAAAATACTTGATATATTTTCATTTTCTGAATGTTTTAAGAATATTTTGTGACTTAACATATGGTCTACACTTGTGAAGAACTCATGTGCTGAGGAAAAGAATTTGTATTCTGCAGCTGTTGAGTGAAATGTTCCATTAATATCTATTAGATCAATTTGGTTGATAGTGCAGAGGAATTCTGATTTTTTTGGTGATTTTTTAAAATCTGGATTATTTGCCCAATTTTGAAATAGTGTTGAAGTCTCCCATTATTTTTGTATTGGGGCCTCTCTCTTTAGCTCTAATAATATTTGCTTTATATATCTGGGTGCTCGATTGTTGGGTGCATATATGTTTAAAATTGTTAAATCCTCTTGCTGAATTGACCACTTTATTATCATACAGTGATTTTCTTTGCATCTTATAGTTTTTGTATTGATATTTATTTCATGTAATATAAATAGAGCTGTTTCTGCTCATTGTGGTTTCCATTGGTATTAAATATCTTTTCCCATTTCTTTATTTTTAGTCTATGTGTGTCTTTAGAAGTGAAGTGTGTTTCTCGTAGACAGTAGTTGAGTGGGTCTTGTTGTTTCATTCATTCATACAGTCTTTGTCTTTTAAGTGAAAAGTTTAGTGGATTTACATTCAATGCTGTTTTTGGTAAGTAAGGATGTACTCCTGCCATTTTGTTATTTGTTTTAGACCTTTTTTAATGTTGGTTTCTTCTTTCCTTTCTTTCTTCCTTTAGTGAAGGTTATTTTCTCTGGTGACATAATTTACTTTCTTGCTTTTCATTTTTTCTGTGTCCATTATATGATTTGGATTTGAGGTTCCTATGATGCTTGCAAATATTATATTCTACCCTTAAATAATTTAGTGCTGGGCACCATGGCTCATGCCTGCAATCCCAGCGCTTTGTGAAGCCAAGGTGGACAGATCACAAGGTCAAGTGTTCAAGACCAGCCTGGCCAGCATGGTAAAATCCTGTCTCTGCTAAGAATACAAAAATTAACTGGGTGTGGTGGTTCAGTCCTGTAACCTCAGCTACTTGGGAGGCTGAGGCAGGAGAATTGCTTGAACCCAGGAAGCAGAGGTTGCAGTGAGCCAAGATCACACCTATGCACTCCAGCCTGGGCAACAGGGCAACACTCCATCTCAAAAAAAAAAAAAAAAAAAAAAAAAAAAGGTAACACTAGTGTTATTTATGAAAATATTATTTTACCCTTTTAAGAATTTAACACCATTTTCATAAAGAAATAAACAGACAAGCAAAAACCAAACTAATAAAAATTCTGTACCTTAACTTTGTGCTTCTGGCTTTTTAATGTTTGTTTTTTTATATCTAGATCTTATTGCACTAAGTCTTAAAAAGTTGTCGTAATTTTTTTTGTTTATTGTTTAGTCTTCCTAATTAGGATGAGCATAGTTTACATAACACAGTTACAGTCTTATAATAATCTGTGTTTCTCTGTGCACTACTACCAGTGAGTTTTGTACCTTCAGATCATTACTTATTGCTCAACAACATATTTTTTCCTGATTGAAGTACTCACTCCCTTTAGCATTTTTTGTAGGACAGGTCTAGTACTCATGAAAGCTCTCAGCTTTTTTTTGTTTGGAAAAGTGTTTATTTCTTCTTCATGTTTGAAGGATATTTTTTTCCAGATATCCTATTCTAGGGTATTTTTTTTTCCTTCAGCATTTTAAATACGTTATGCAACTCTCTTAAGATTTAGCATCTTATTGTACCTTAAATGCTTTCATAAAAAGATATTCATATTTATACAAATAAAATATTTATATCACTTACATTCTACAAAATAGGTCAAAAATATTTGCACTGCATTCATCCATGCTAATTATATTATTCAGATCTTCTTTATCAGTGGTTTGCAAATTATGACCTACAAGAAAAATCTGGGTAGCCACCTGTGTTGTAAGTATTTATAGGAATGCAGCCACGGCCATCCATTTACAGATTATCTTATGAATAGTTTCATGCTGTAACAAGGGAGCTGCATAGTAAACTGCAAAGCCTAAAATATTTACTATTGCTCCCTTTACTGAAAAAGTTCAATGACTCCAGTTCTGCTTTTGTTATTATTTATTTGTGAGAGTAGGCATATTTTTTAAAAGCAATAGTAATTATATTTTTGCCAATTTCTACTTACTGTAAAATAGATCTTGATTTTATATATTTGCCACAAAAATTCACAGCAATTCTATGAAATAACAGTCTTTGCCACATTTAGTACATTTTATCTTGGAATATTCTTGCAAATAATGTTGTTAGCTCTGCCTTTGGCATATGTTTGCTTGGTAAAATTTTGCTTGCTATTTTATTTTTAATCTCTTTCCACTGTATTAGGAGCAAGTGTGGGGTGTGCAAAAAATATTCTGAGTGGCTTGCAAAGTGTCTTCCAAGAACAAGGCGTACAGGATTCCACACTTATGATCTTTAGTTCAGGTTTCCAACTCTCTGATTATTGCATATGAGATATGGGTGGAAGGTTCTTTTCCTCTTCCCTGTGTGGTCATTTTTTAAAAAGTTTGGCATGCCTTTGCTTCCAATTATTTCAATTGGGACAATCTGTTCTAAGGGTAATTCTCTCTGGGGGATTAAGATATTATTTATTGATATCTTTACTTTCCAAAGCTGTTTTAACTTTGCAGATTTTCATATTTCATCTTGAATTTAGTATTTTCAGGGGTAGAATGGGTAAAGGGGTTAAATTACATACAACCTGTTGACTACATCACAACTCAAAATCCCACATGAATTTTTAGAAATACGTAAATGTTGAATAATTTTGATTAAATCACTTAACTTTTAAGCTTACATTACATTCATATAGTTCTGGGTGTAGCATTCATGCATTTTTAAATTGGTATTGAGCTCTTGCTATGTCCCAGGTACTGTGCTAGGTGGTGTGGTTATCACTCTGAAAATGCTGAATTCCAATTTCTCAGAGTTTAATGTGAAAGAAGAGAAACTGGCAACTTCAATAGTATGATTTCAAGGATAAGAACATAGTTGTAATACTCAATTATTTAATCTAGATCTTAAAAATAAATTATATTTTCTATTTAAATATTATATATATATATATAGTTATTATTAATAGGATAGTCTTTTCATAAAATAGTACTGTAAAAACTGGATAAATACACACAAAAATTAATCTAGACACTGACATAAAATATTTTCAAAAATTAACTCAAAATAGATCATAAGCCTAAATATAAAATGCCATACTATAAAACTTATAGAAGTTACGCCAGGTGCACTGGCTTATGCCTGTAATCCCAGCACTTTGGGAAGTGGAGGTGGGTGGATCACCTGAGATCAGGAGTACATCACCAGCTTGGCCAACATGGTGAAACCCCAACTCTATTAAAAATACAAAATTAGCTGTGTGTGGTGGTGTGCACCTGTAATCTCAGCTACTCAGGAGGCTGAGGCAGGAGAACTGCCTGAACCTTGGAGGCTGAGATTGCAGTGAGCCAAGATCACACCATTGCCCTCCAGTGTGGGCAACAAGTGAAACTCCATCTCAAAAAAAAAAAAAAAAATTAGAGTTTAACATAGGAGAAAACATAGGTAGGACATAGGAGAAAACATAGGTAGGTGACTTTGGTTTGGGAACAATTTGTTATATAAAACACCCATAGCACAATTTATGAAACAAAAAAGTGATACATTGGACTTCATTAAAATTAAAAACTAAAACAATCTCAACTCTTCTTTCAGACTTTTCCACCTCAGCTAACACATTAACATTTAAAGCCATGACATTGTGGGTCACCATCCAGCCAACAATTCATCACCATCTTTGATCTGCAGAATTTGTGTATTTAGTTAAATATTTGAATTTATTTATTTCATTAAATATAGGAATAAAATGAAACTATTGATAAGTAATAAGAAAACTAGATCTCATTATGTAATAAAATTAGTACAACAAAACCATCAGGTCTACTGAAAATTGTGATTCTTTAGTTTTAGTTGGATGCTCATTGAGTTGATTGAGAAAAAAAATCATAACATGAAGAAAATCAATGTTATATATAAATTAACAAAAAATAGATAATAGATTTATATGTGAATTTAAAATTATAACATTTCTAGAAAAAAATAATGTGGAAAAATATAAAATCTAATATTGGGTTGTATGATGAGTTTTTAAATATAACACCAAAAGCCTGATTAATGAAAGAAATAGATAAGTTGTATATTATTAAAACAAAATACTTATTCTGTGTGAAAAACAGTTAAGATAATGGAAAAATATCAGAGAACATTGAACATTTGCAAAACGTCTATCTGATAATGGATGTGCACAAAAAATATACAAAGAATTCTTAAAAGTGTACAAGAAGAAAGCAAGGAACCCAACTTAAAATAGGGTAAAATATCTGAACAGACACCTCATCAAAGAAGATAGACAGAAAATAAGTGTATGATAATATGTTCAACACAATTTCCATTAAAAGTGAAATTAAAACAAGATGTCTCAATACAACAATAAGAATGGCTAAACTTCAAAAAAACTGACAGCATTAAGAACTCTCATTCATTGCTCCAATAAATACAAAATGATATAATGACTTTAGAAGACTTTTGCAAATTTTTACAAAGCTGAAATAGTTTTTCCATAATATCCAGCAATTCCACTTGTAAGTATTTACCTAAGTGAGTCAAGGTACCACTCTCTACACATAAACAACTATTTTTTAAATTACTTTTAATTCTATAAATAATAGAAGTTAATTGAAATAATTTCTTGAAGACAGAAAATTCCAAAGATGTAAATAAAAATTATCTGTTTTCTTATAGCTGGGGATAACCATTATAAAATTATACAATGTACATTACACATACAATTTTTAAATTTAACCTTTTATATTTTGTTTATCCGTAAGTATGCATGTATGTAATTTAAAAACAAAATTGGGGTTGTCGTATGCATACACTTATATTTTACCTTTCACTTATATTGAGAACAATTATGAACATTTTCAAATATAGATTTATGGTGATATTTTTAATTGGCTGAAAGTGCACAGATATAGTTGATTACTCATTTATTATTTTATATTCAGATTGCTATCTTAGAAAAAGTTAATTCACAAATTTGTATGTGGAAAAGCATAAATGTTAACAATACAGTGTCTTATCTTTAAGGATCCATGGTTGTATATTCTTCTGATAAACTAATATTTAATTTTTGAAGACACAGAATATTGTGCACAGTAACATCCACTCTTCACAATGGCATCTGTGAATGTTAGACTCACCTAGTTTATGGATTTCTTAAATTTTGACTCTGGGCTTCAGCTTGCTTTCCTTTACAATTAATTTTGTCTCCATATTTTTATATGAATTTAATAGTGTCATATTAAGTGCACATTTTAAAATTTTCCTTAATTATTTTGGGAACATAGTAGAAAGTGAATATATAAACATAAATAAATTACAATCTTTAAAATGGTAAGTGCAGATTTCATCAAACATGAAGGCCTGATTAGTAATCTTCATGAGATTTTTCTTCATGAGACTTCCCACAGACTGTACTTTATTTGGTATAACTTAATTGGAGAATTCTTGACATTATTTTCTCATTGCCATATTATCTTTATATACTTCAAGTTTTTTTTTTTTTTTTTTTTTTTTTTTAGACGGTGTTTTGCTCTTGTTACCCAGGCTGGAGTGCAATGGCGCGAACTCAGCTCACCGCAACCTCCGCCTCCTGGGTTCAGGCAATTCTCCTGCCTCAGCCTCCTATTCTTCAAGTTTTGAGGCACAGTGAGTGAGATTAATATTTAATTCTACTAGGCTTTTCTAGAAAAATGGCAAGGAGTTGAGAAAGTGTTCTAGAAGAGTGACTAGCCAATGTGTTCATTTCTCTTTCTTTTGTCTGACTGCAGGTAATAAAATATTGATTACTATACAAGTTTAAGCAGGGAAAAATGTTAACTGCCCAAATGTTTGTAGTTACTGATGAAATTCCATGTGTAATGGTGTCTATCAAGAGAGTGATTCTGTAAAGGACAATTAATCTCACCAGAAAACACTTACTGAAATTTATTTTTAGTGAAATGAACCCAAAAATATCACATGAATTGTATTTCACAATTAAACTTGATTCGAAGCTGCTGATCTGAACTACAGACAAATTATAGGTGTGGACTTAGTACTGATTAAATACTCACTGTTTGTCACTTTCTGGTAACATTTCTACAGAATAAGAAGCACCATATTTATCAAATTTAACAAATATACAAAGCAAATGAATAAACTTGAACATCCTATGTACCATATGCACATCAACTGTGATACTTATCTGCAAATATATTTCTCATTTGCAAACATTGCTTCACTCTGACTTTCTTCATCAAATAACTTGGGATTAAGACTACTTCATTCCTCCAACACTAAGTATTTACTTCTTCAACAATAAAATAGGAATTTAAAAGATCAACTTTGTCCATTTCTCCAAGTAGTTATGAAAGCAACTGCTTGAATTTAGTTTTTGAATTTGAGAAGACAGCATGTTATAAGACTTGGAAAAACATAAACATACAGAACTGAATATAACACCAATAAATAAATAATGTCAGGCTTTTTTAAGCTGAGAGAGAATATGCTGTTTAATGGATAAATGGACTCTGCATTAATGCATGGGCTTCACCACTTATTCTCTGAGAGATCTGGGCCAATTATTTAACATCTCTGAGTCCCAGGGTTTTGTAATCATTAAAATAAATGTAGAAAGGCTTATTTGTCAAAGGAGTGTCATAAGAATTAAATGACTTGAGTGAGGTTTCTGCTTCTATGCAGAAAGAATACCTGAAACATTTGAATGTATGAGAAAATAAACAACAGGCAATGTTATCTTGTGTGTGTGTGTGTATTCTTAAAAAGTTTCTTAAAAAGAAAAATGAGATCCAGTCATTTGTAAGCAACATGGATGGAACTGGAGATCGTTATGTTAAGTGAAATAAGCCAGGCACAGAAAGACAAGTATCACATGTTTCTGCCTTATTTGGGATCTAAAAATCAAAACAATTGAATGCATGGACATAGAGAGTAGAAGGATGGTTACCAGAGGCTGGAAATGGTAGTGAGGGAATGACTTCAGAGGAGGTGGAGATGGTTAATGGATACTAAAAAATAGGAAGAATGAATAAGACCTACTATTTGATAGCACAATAGAGTGACAGTAATAACTTGTTTATTTTTAAATAACTCAAATACTGTAAATAGATTGTTTTTCAAAGAATGAATGCTTGGGCTAGGCGCGTTGGCTCACACCACTAATTCTAGCACTTTGGGAGGCTGAGGTGAGTGAATCACAAGGTCAAGAGTTCAAGACCAGCCTGGCCAAGACGGTGAAAATGTCTCTCTACTAAAAATACAAAAATTAGCTGGGTGTGGTGACATGTGCCTGTAGTCCCAGCTACTCAGGAGGCTGAGTCAGGGGAATCCCTTGAACCCGGGAGGTAGAGATTGCAGTGAGCCAAAATCGTGCCACTGCACTCCAGCCTGGATGACAGAACGAGACTCCTTCTCAAAAAAAAAAAAAAAAAAAAAAAAAAAAAAAAAAAAAAAAAAAAAAAAGAAAGAAAGAAATGCTTGAGGGAATGGATACCCCATTCTCCACCATGTTTTTTTTCACATTGCATGACTGTATGCAAACATCTCATGTACCCCATAAACATATACACCTGCTATGTACCCACATAATTTAAAAATTAAAACATTAAAAAACAAAAATGAATCAAACAAAATATATGTGTGGGCATATATAGAGATGTGTGTGTACATATGTATGCAAGACTGCTAATTATAAATTTATTGATGTACATAGAGTTAATGTAATCATACTCCTCACTTCAAGGCACAGGATCATGCAAAACCCTCTCTTTTTCGATTTTATTTTTCTTTTCTTTGTCTCTGATTCCCACACTCTTTCCTTTCTTCTTCATAAATACTCATTTACAAGGAAGTCTTCATTTATATATTTTAATTGTTATATATATAGTATTGTATTGTGGTTGTCTTCGGGTTTCTTTTCCAGCTTTGTTGAGGTATAATTGTCAAATAAAAGCCATATATATTTAAGGTGTACGATGTGATGTTTTGACATACATATATTGTGAAAAGATTATAACAATCTAGCTTATTAACATATCTATCATCTCACAAGTCCAGATACAATGAAAATACTTAAGGTGAATTTTCTTCACAGATTTCATGCATACATGATTATTAAGTATAGTTACCTTCCTGTGCATTAGGTCTCCAGAACTTATTTTACTTATAACTGAAAATTTGTAGCCTTTGACCAATCTCCTCATTTGTCACCAATCAACTCCTGGTATCTAGGCTTCTGTTCTCTGTTTCTATGTATTTGAATTTTTAAAATTTTATGTTTCACTGGGATAAGGCATGCAGTGTTTATCATTCTGTGCCTGGCTTACTTCACTTAGCATAGTGGCCTACAGGTATATGTATGTTCCTACAAAATACAAGATTTTCTTGTTTTTAAAGTCTGAATAATGTTCCATTGAATGTGTACACACACACACACACACGTGCATACTCCACATTTTCTCTATCCATTCATTCCTTGACAGATGCTTAGCTTGTTTCCATATCTTGACTGTTGTAAATAATGTTGTAATGACATGGGAGTGCATATTAGTCTTCGGGCATTGAATTCAATTATTTGGATATTTACCCAAAAGTACAGAAGTGGCATAACTGGTTTCTATGGTAGTCATATATATATTTTTTTATTTTCTGGTACTTTTACACAGTTTGCTATAATGGCTATACTAATGTAAATTCCCACCAATAGAGTATAAGGATTATCTTTTCTCCACACCCTTGCCAGCACTTGTTATCTTTTGTCTTTTTGATTGTAGTCATTCTAACAGATGTGAAATGCTATCATGGTTTTGCATTTCCCTGAGGCTTGGTAACACTGAACACCTTTTCCTATACAAATTGGCATTTTGTATGTCTTTTTTGAGAAAAATTAATCCAGGTCTTTTCCTCATTTTAAATTGAGTTTTTGGCTTTTTTTGCCATGGAGTTAATGAATTACTTAAATATTTCGGTAATTTGGTAATTAACCCCTTATTGGATATGTGATTTGCAAGTATTTTTTTTCCATTCCATATATTGTCATTTCATTTTCCTAATTGTTTCCTTTGTCTTGCAAACATTTTTCAGGTTGTTTAAATTCCACTTGTTTATTTTTGCTTTTGTTGCCCATGCTTTTGGCATCATATAAAAAAAAAAAAATCATTGCCAAGACCAATGTCATAGGCCTTTCCCTTATATTTCCTTTCAGAGCTTTTATACTTTTAATTTTTACATTTAAATTTTTACTATATTTTGGGTTGATTTACATGTATTGTTTAAAATAAAGATCCAATTTTATTTTATATTTTTTGCATGCAGTTATGCAGTTATGTAGTTTTACCAGCAGCATTTACTGAAGAGACTGTCGCTCCCTTATGTATTGTTTGTCAGTTTTCATTTTTATCATTATTCTTTTTTTTAATTGTATCTGGTCTCTGTGGTACATGTGTCCATCTTGCATCCTGCAGGACTGCTGCATAGATACATACATGTCATGGTGGTTTGCTGTCTCCATCTCCCCAGCCTTGTTGCCTACATCAGACATTTCTCCTGGTGTTATCCCTCCCCATCCACCTTACTGTCCCTCCCCTCCCCTCCCCTCCACCCCCTACCTAGCCCTGTGAGTGTTGTTCCCTTCCCTGGGCCCAAGTGTTCATTGTTCACCACCCAACTATGAATGAAAACATGCAGTGTTTGGTTTTCTGTTCTTGTGTCAGTTTGCTGAGAATGATGGTTTCTAGATTCATCCACGTCTCTACAAAGGATGCAGACTCGTATTTTTATGGCTGCATAGTATTCCACGGTGTAGATGTGCCACATTTTCTTTGTCTAGACTGTCATTGATGGGCATTTGGGTTGGTTCCAGGTATTTGCTATTGTAAACAGTGCCGCAATGAGCAAATGTGTGCATATGTCTTTATAATAGAACAATTTATAATCCTTTGGGTATATACCCAGTAATGGGATTGTTGGGTTAAATGAAATTTCTATTTCTAGATCCTTAAGGAATTGCCGCACTGTCTTCTGCAATGGTTGAACTAATTTACACTCCCACTGACAGTGTAAAAGTGTTACTTTTTCTCCACATCCTCTCTAGCATCTGTTGTCTCCAGATATTTTAATGACTGCCATTCTAACTGGCATGAGACAGTATCTCAATGTGGCTTTGATTTGCATTTCTCTAATGACCAGTGATGATGAGCATTTTTTCATGTTTTTGGTCACATATATGTCTTCTTTAGAAAACTGTCTGTTTCTGTCCTTTGCCCACTTTTGATGTTTTTTTTTTTTTTTTTTTCTTGTAAATCTGCTTTAGTTCTTTGTAGATTCTGGATATTAGCTCTTTGCCAGATGGGTAGATTGCAAAAATTTTTTCCCATTCTGTTTGTTGCCAGTTCACTCTAATGATTGTTTCTTTTGCTGTGCAGAAGCTCTTAAGTTTAACTAGATCACATTTGTCTATTTTGGCTTTTGTTGCCATTGCTTTTGGTACTTTAGTCATGAAGTACTTGCCTATGCCTATGTCCTGAATGATGTTGCCTAGGTTTTCCTCTAGGGTTTTTATGGGGTTGGTTCTTATGTTTAAATATGTAATCCATCTGGAGTTAATTTTAGTGTAAGTTGTGAGGAAGGGGTCCAGTTTCAGCGTTCTGCATATAGCTAGCCAGTTTTTCCAACATCATTTATTAAACAGGGAATTATTTCCCCATTGCTTGTTTTTGTCAGGTTTGTCAAAGATCAGATGGTTGTAGATGTGTGGCATTGCTTCCAAGGCCTGCGTTCTGTTTCATTGCTCTGTATGTCTGTTTTGGTACCAGTACCATGCTGTTTTGATTACTGTAGCCTCGTAGCATAGTTAATCAGGTAGCACGATGCCTTCAGCTTAGTTCTTTTTGCTTAGGATTTTCTTGGCTATGTGGGCTCTCTTTTTGTTCCATATGAAGTTTAAAGTGTTGTTTTCAGTTCTGTGAAGAAGGTCAATGGTAGCTTGATGGGGATAGCATCAAATCTATAAATTACTTTGGGCAGTATGGCCATTTTCACAATATTGATTCTTCCCCACCATGAGCATGGAATCATTATTCATTCCTGTGTGAATTTTATTCTGGTAGTATTCAATGGTTGCCTTTTTCTTTGCTTTTTAGAAGTTTCACTGTGATGTGCCCTAATGTGCTTTTCTGTGCATCTTTCCTGCTTTGAGGATAATGGGTTTCTTAGATCTATTTAGGACCTAGGTAACTTGATTTTATTATCTTATCATTTCAGATAGTAAACATTTTCATTTTTATTTTCTTTTGGTACTTTAGAATTTTCATTTATCTGCCATGATTCACAATCTATTAACTCACTACTATGTCTTCTTGTGTATTACTAAAACTTGTTTATAACAGCTGCTTAAAATACAAACATACATAAATATATGCCAGTTTTAACTTGTGTTGCATGTTGATATCTGTTTATTTTGGCTACCTATTAAGGGTCAAATTTCCTACTTCATTTATCTATTGTTATTGTAAACTGTATATTGTGGTTGATGTTTTGCCACACTTCACATTTCCATGAGAAAACTTTCTTTAACAAAGAAAAAATATGTCTATGCAACACCACTAATTATAATTTTCTTTATACACAGAAAGTTGATTTAATACCACTCTTCAATTCAAGGCACAGTATTATGCAAATCCCTCTCTCCCTGTACTTGTGTGTTGTAGGTCATCTAGATCATGACACTTTCTTTAAAGAGAGTGGATATTTAATCTGACAGGCAGTTATATTACTTTTAGAGCCTTTTCATCCTGTCACATTGATGATTTTCCCTAATCTATTTCTGTTTTCTGCTTATTCCTACGTCACAGACTGTACTTTGGTTTATTATTCCACAATGATAGTCTTTTAACAGTCTCACCTGAATTGCAGAAGTATTCAATGAGGTCTTGCACAGCTGCTTGAGTCAGAACTATATCTCCCGGCCTTGCCAGACAATGGTTTCAGCTCATAGGCCCACAGCAGACAGTATTTCCTAGGCCTTGTGGAGTTCTCATCCAGTACAGGTCTAGTCCATATCTCAGTCAAGAACTCACGACAAATTTCCACTCAGACATAAAAACCCCATTTCTGAATATTTTAGCTTTTTCTAGTACTTTGCCTCAAAAATTCCAGGTGCTTCAGCAGACCAGAACTCTTATCTCTGTCTTTTGGTACATTTGGGCTACTATAACAAAATACCATAAGCTGTGTAGTTATAAACAACAAAAACTTACTTGTTACATTCTGGAAACTAGGAAGTCCATGTTTAAGGGATATTCAGAGGGTCTACTTCCTGGTTGATAGACAGTATCTTGCTGTGTCTTCACATGGTAGAAAGGGTGAAGGAGCACTCTGGTATCTCTTTTATAAGGACACAAATTCCATTCATAAGGGTCCCACCCTCATAACTAAATCACCTTCCCAAAGCCATTCCTCCTAATATCATCACATTAGGGGTTAGTTTCAATATCTGAATTGTGGGGAGACAAACATTCAGACCATAGCAGCCTCCTAAGATCATTTTTCCTATTACTTCACTTTAGATTTACCTCCTGGTGTTGTAGGAAGAAAGTTCTCCAAGAAAGAATCCAGAGATGTAAAGGGGTGGGGTTGGGCCATTTTGTACCTTTTCCTTCTCTTGAGAATTATAGTACTGCCTGATACGCAATGCTTGAAAAACAGTGCCTCATTTATTTTGTCACTTTTAAAACTATTTTTGCAAAATAGCAATTTTAGTAACACTTATTCTGTCATGGCTGGTAGTGATATTTTAATTTAACTTAAAGTTGTTTTTTTAATGGATCATCTTTTATCAACATTTTAATTTTTAATGGTTACTTATCTAATAATAATTTTAAAAATTACTTCTCTTGCCACTTTTAAGATTTTATATCTTTTCAGAAATTATTCATTTTTTTCTCTAGGCTTATAAATGTATTGAAATAAAGTTGTTCATAATAGTCTTAGAATCTTTGAATTTTAAAAAATATTGATTTTATTTCTAGGTATTTACATTTATTTTTCTTTTTCCATTCATTCTGCTGTTTATTTGTGTATGTCATGCATCTTTCCTGATTATACTTGTCAGTGATTCTTCTATCTTTTTAATGTCTTCAAACACCCAGCTTTTATTGTAATAATAATATCCAATGTTATGGATTCACTTTATTATTTATCTTTGGATTTACATAACCAAAGTACTTTACTTACTTTATTAAATACTTTACTTAAACTTCACTCACTCACCTTTTTTAATAAATACATTTATATTTATAAGGTTTTCTCTGACTACTACTTTATCTGTATATCAGACATTTTAACATTAGTAATAACTACTCAATATAAGTATTTTGTTCCCCTCTGGTTTCTTCTCAAATGCAACCCACATCTCAACTATGGAAAATGCTATGTGACTTTTGCTCCAACCTAGTAGAGTCACCTGATTCTAATTAGGCAACATTTTTCTGGCTCTACCACCAAAGAAGTTAGCTCATCTATACCCCTCCAGATTGCCATGAACAGCAATTGTGTCCCTATTCATGGTGGACTTCAGCTATAGGACACACATATCAAGCTTACCAACTCTCTTTAGGCTTGAAGTAAGGAAAATGATGTTTCTATGAAGGTGAAGATAGAGACTTTCAGTAGGGCAAGAGATCCCTCCAAAGAAATACCTTCATCATTAGAAGCTGGTATCTGTAGACACACATCTTCTCCTCCTTCACTAACTGTGGATGAACAATTTGTGCTTATTGCTAAGGCCAATATTTGCACTTGTAAAGAAAATTTCATTTTTCCAACATAATTTCCAACAATTATTCTCTCATTCTACTTCCAGCCATAATTTCTAACAATTATTCTCTTTTAAATCTGCATCATCAGTATTCCATTTTTGGTCATATAATTTATGTCAACAACTTAATGACATATGGACATGGCTTGCCTGTGACCCCATCCAAATCAGATCTTGAATTGTAGTTCCCATAATCCCCACATGTTGTGAGAGGGACCAGGTGGAGGTAACTGAATCATGGGGTCAGATTCCACCATGCTGTTCTTGGGGTCAGATTCCATCATGCTGTTCTTGTGATAGTGAGTAAGTTCTCACAAATCTGTTAGTTTTATAAAGGGCTTCTGCCTTCACATGGTTGATCATTCTTCTCTCTCCTACCACTATGCAAAGAGGCATGTGTTTGCATCCCCTTCCACCAAATTTCCTGAGGTCTCCCTAGCCATGCTGAACTGTGAGTCAATTATTTCTATTTTTTAATAAATTACCCAGTCTCAGATATTTCTTCTTTTATTTATTGCATTTTAGGTTTTGGGATACATGTGAAGAACATGCAAGATTGTTGCATAGGTACACACATGGCAGTGTGGTTTGCTGCCTTCCTTCCCCTCACTCGTATCTGTCATTTCTCCCCAACCTATCTCTTCTCACCTCCCCACCAACCCATCCCTCCTCCATTTCCCCCCAACGGACCCCAGTATGTAGTGCTCCCCTCCCCATTTCCATGTGTTCTCGTTGTTCAATACCCACCTATGAGTGAGAATATGCAGTGTTTGATTTTCTGCTCTTGTGTCAGTTTGCTGAGAATGATGGTTTCCAGGTTCATCCATGTCCCTACAAAGGACAAGAACTCATCGTTTTTGATGTCTGCTTAATATTCCATGGTGTATATATACCACATTTTCCCTATCCAGTCTACCATCGATGGGCATTTGGGTTGGTTCCAGGTCTTTGCTATTGTAAACAGGGCTGCAGTGAACATTCGCGTGCATGTGTCCTTATAGTAGAACGATTTATAATCCTTTGGATATATACCCAGTAATGGGATTGCTGGGTCAAATGGAATTTCTATGTCTAGGTCCTTGAGGAATTGCCACACTGTCTTCCACAATGGTTGAACTAATTTACACTCCCACCAACAGTGTAAAAGTGTTCCTATTTCTCCACATCCTCTGCAGCATCTGTTGTCTCCAGATTTTTTAATGATCACCATTCTAACTGGTGTGAGATGGTATCTCAATGTGGTTTTGATTTGCATTTATCTAATGACCAGTCATGATGAGCATTTTTTCATATGTCTGTTGGCCTTCTGTATGTCTTCTTTTATAAAGTGTCTGTTCATATCCTTTGCCCACTTTTGAATGGGCTTGTTTTTTTCTTGTAGATCTGTTTTAGTTCTTTGTAAATTCTGAATATCAGCCCCTTGTCAGATGGGTAGACTGCAAAAATTTTTTTCCCATTCTGTTGGTTGCTGATTCACTCTACTGACTTTCTTTTGCTGTGCAGAAGCTGTGGAGTTTGATTAGGTCCCATTTGTCTATTTTGCCTTTTGTTGCCAATGCTTTTGGTGTTTTGGCCATGAAGTCCTTGCCTACGCCTATGTCCTGAATGGTTTTGCCTAGATTTTGTTCTAGGGTTTCTATGGTGTTAGGTCTTATGTTTAAGTCTTTGATCCATCTGGAGCTAATTTTGGTGTAAGGTGTCAGGAAGGAGTCCTGTTTCTGCTTTCTGCATGTGGGTAGCCAGTTTTCCCAACACCATTTATTAAACAGGGAATCCTTTCCCCATTGCTTGTTTTTGTCAGGTTTCTTGAAGATCGGATGGTGGTAGATATGTTGTATATTCTCTGAGGCCTCTGTTCTGTCCATTGGTCTATATATCTGTTTTGGTACTAGTACCATGCTGTTTTGATTACTGTAGCCTTGTAGTATATTTGAAGTCCGGTAGTGTGATGCCTCCTGCTTTGTTCTTTTTGCTTAGAATTGACTTGGCTATGCAGGCTCTCTCTTGGTTCCATATGAAGTTTAAGGTGTTTTTTTCCAGTTCTGTGAAGAAGGTCATTGGTAGCTTGATGGGGATAGTGTTCAATCTGTAAATTACTTTAGTCAGTATGAACATTTTCATGATGTTGATTCTTCCTAACCATAAACATGGAATGTTTCTCCATCTGTTTGTGTCCTCTCTTATTTCATTGAGCAGTGGCTTGTAGTTCTCCTTGAAGAGGTCCTTTACATTCCTTGTTAGTTGTATTCCTACGTATTTTATTTTCTAGGTAGCAATTGTGAATGGCAGTTCGTTCTTGATTTGGCTCTCTTTAAGTCTGTTACTGGTGTATAGGAATGCTTGTGATTTTTGCACATTGATTTTATATCCTGAGACTTTGCTGAAGTTGTTTATCAGTTTCAGGAGATTTTGGGCTGAGACAATGGGGTCTTCTAGATATGCAATCATATCATGTGCAAATAGAGACAATTTGATTTCCTCCTTTCCTATTTGAATAACCTTTATTTGTTTTTTTGCCTGATTGTTCTGGCTAGAATTTCCAGTACTATATTGACTAGGAGTGGTGAGAGAGGGCATCCTTGTCTAGTGCCAGATTGCAAAGGGAATGCTTCCAGTTTTTGCCCATTCAGTATGATATTGGCTGTTGGGTTGTCATAAATAGCTTTTATTATTTTGAGATAAGTTCCATCAATACCGACTTTATTGAGGGTTTTTAGCATAAAGTGCTGTTGAATTTTGTCAAGGCCTTCTCTATATCAATTGAGATAATCATGTGGTTTTTGTCTTTGGTTCTGTTTATGTAGTGAATTACGTTTATGGACTAGTGTATGTTGAACCAGCCTACATCCCCGGGATGAATCCTACTTGATTATAGTGGATAAGCTTTTTGATATGCTGTTGCAATCGGCTTGCCAGTATTTTATTGAAGATTTTTGCATCTATGTTCATCATGGATATTGGCCTGAAGTTTTCTTTTCTCGTTGAGTCTCTGCCGGGTTTTGGTATCAGGATGATGTTTGTCTCATAAAATGATTTGGGAAGGATTCCCTCTTTTTGAATTGCTTAGAATAGTTTGAGAAGAAATGGTACCAGCTCCTCTTTGAATGTCTGGTAGAATTTGGCTGTGAACCCACCTGGACCTGGGCTTTTTTTGGGTAGTAGGCTCTTAATTGCTGCCTCAACTTCAGACCTTGTTATTGGTCTATTCAGGGTTTCGACTTCTTTCTGGTTTAGGCTTGGGAGGATGCAGGTGTCCAGGAATGTATCCATTTCTTCCAGGTTTACTAGTTTATGTGCATAGAGTTGTTTGTAATAATCTCTGATGATGGTTTGGACTTCTTTGGAATCTGTGGTGATATCCCCTTTATCATTTTTTATTGCATCAATTTGGTTATTCTCTCTTTTCTTTTTTATTAATCTGGCTAGTGGTCTGTCTATTTTGTTCATCTTTTCAAAAAACCAGCTCCTGGATTTATTGATTTTTTGAAGAGTTTTTTTTTGTCTCTATTTCCTTCAGTTCTGCTCTGTTCTTTGTTATTTCCTGTCTTCTGCTAGGTTTTGAGTTTTTTTGATCTTGCTCCTCTAGCTCTTTCAATTTTGATGATAGGGTGTCAATTTTAGATCTCTCCTTTCTTCTCATGTGGACACTCATTGCTATATATTTTCCTCTAGAGACTGATTTAAATGTGTCCCAGAGATTCTGGTATGTTGTGTCTTCGTTCTCATTGGTTTCGAAGAACATCTTTATTTCTCCCTTCATTTCATTGTTTATCCAGTCAACATTCAAAAGCAAGTTGTTCAGTTTCCATGAAGCTGTGTGTTTCTGAGTTAGTTTCTGCATTCTGAGTTCTAACTCGATTGCACTGTGGTCTAAGAGACTGTTATGATTTCCGTTCTTTTGCATTTGCTGAGGAGTAATTTATTGCCAATTATGTGGTCAATTTTAGAGTAGGTGTGATGTGGTGCTGAGAAGAATGTATATTCTGTGGATTTGGGGTGGAGAGTTCTGTAAATGTCTATTAGGTTTGCTTGTTCCAGGTCTGAGTTCAGGTCCTGAATATCCTTGTTGATTTTCTGTCTGGTTGATCTGTCTAATATTGACAATGGGGTGTGAAAGGCTCCCACTATTATTGTGTGGGAGTCTAAGTCTCTTTGTAAGTCATTAAGAACTTGCCTTATGTATCTGGGTGCTCCTGTATTGGGTGCATATATATTTAGGATCGTTAGCTCTTCTTGTAGCAGTGATCCTTTTACCATTATGTAATGTCCTTCTTTGTCTCTTTTGATCTTTGTTGCTTTAAAGTCTATTTTATCAGAGATGAGAATTGCAACTCCTGCTTTTTTCTACTCTCCATTTGCTTGGTAGATCTTCCTCCATCCCTTTATTTTGAGCCTTTGTGTATCTTTGCATGTAAGATGGGTTTCCTGGATACAGCACACTGATGGGTTTTGGCTTTTTATCCAATTTGCCAGTCTGTGTCTTTTGATTGGAGCATTTAGTTTACATTTAGGGATAGTATTGTTATGTGTGAATTTGATACTGTCATTTTGATGACACCTCGCCATTTTGTTGGTTAGTTGATGCAGATTCTTGATCGTGTTGATGCTCTTTTACCATTTGGTATGTTTTTGGAGTGGCTGGTACTGGTTGTTCCTTTATACGTGTAGATCCTCTTTCAGGAGTTCTTGTAGAGCAGCTTTGGTGGTGATGACATCTCTGAGTACTTGCTTGTTTGCAATGGATTTTATTTTTCCTTCACTTATGAAGCTTAGTTTGGCTGGATAGGAGATTCTGGGTTGAAAGTTCTTTTCTTTAAGGATGTTGAATATTGGTCCCCAATCTCTTCTGGCTTGTAAGGTTTCTGCTGAGAGATATGCTGAGTCTAATGGGCTTTCCTTTGTGGGTAACCCGACCTTTCTCTCTGGCTGCTCTTAGCATTTTCTCTTTCATTTCAACCCTGGTGAATCTGACGATTATGTGCCTTGGCGTTGCTCTTCTTGAGGAATATCTTTGTGGTGTTCTCTGTATTTCCTGGATTTGAATATTGGCCTGCCTTGCTAGGTTGGGGAAGTTTTCCTGGATAATATCCTGAAGAGTATTTTCCAGCTTGGATTCATTCTCTTCATCACATTCAGGTACACCTATCAAATGTAGATTAGGTCTTTTCACATAGTCCCACATTTCTTGAAGATTTTGTTCATTCCTTTTTGCACTTTTTTCTCTGTTCTTGCCTTCTCTTTTTATTTCATTGAGTTGATCTTAGATCTCTGATATCCTTTCTTCTGCTTGATCAATTCGGCTGTTGAAACTTGTGCATGCTTCACGAAGTTCTCGTGTTGGGTTTTTCAGCTCCATCAATTCACTTATATTCCTCTCTATGTTGTCCATTCTCGTTAGCGTTTTGTCCAATCTTTTTTCAAGGTTCCTAGTTTCTTTGCATTGGGTTAGAACACGTTCTTTTCACTAACTGTAGTTTCTTACTACCCACCTTCTGAAGTCTGATTCTGTCATTTCATCACACTCCTTCTCCATCTGGTCTTGTTCCCTTGCTGGTGAGGCATTGTGAACCCTTTTAGGAGGAGTGGTGTTCTGGTTTTAGGGGTTTCCATTCTTTTTGCACTGTTTTCTTCCCATTTTTGTGGTTTTATCCACCTGTTGTCTTTTTAGTTACTGTCTTTCAGATTGGGTCTCTGAGCGAGCTTCCAGTTCCTGGATGCTGACGTTATTTCTTCTTCTTCTTCTTCTTTTTTTTTTTTTTTTTAAAAAAAAAAAAAAAAAAAAAAAAAAAAAAACTTCCCTTCTAACAGTCTGGCCCCTCTGCTGTAGGACTGCCGAGGTCATCTCCAGGCCCTGCTTGCCTGGGGATCACCTGCAGCAGCTGCAGAACAGTAAGGGTTGCTACCAGTTTCCTCTGCTGCTATCTTTGTCCCAGAAGGATGCTCGCCAAATGTCAGTTTGTTCTCTCCTTTATGAGGTGAGTCTTTGGATCTATGGGGCTCAGGGAGCTACTTGAGGAGACAGTCTGTCTTTTATTGGGACTCAAGTCCTGAGCTGTGAGCTCCGTTGTTCATTCAGAGCTGCTGGGCAGGTACATTTAAGTTCGCTGCAGCTGAACTCATAAACTGCTTTTTGTTCCCAGGTGCTCTGTCCTGGGGAGTTAGGGCTGTATGAGTTTCCATTTTGCTGCTGCCCTTTTTGTTTTTTCTTTCATGTCTGTCCTGCCCAGCTAACAGCCCACCTAGTCACTGTCTGCCTGCAGAGGCTTTGCTGAGCTGCTGTGGGCTCCACCCAGCTGCCCTGTGATCTTCCCTGCATTCCTGTTTATATGGGCATAGTTAGAACTGCCTTGGCAACGGTGGCCCCGCCTCTGTTATGGCATACTCTCTCTGTTGTGGCAGGTTGCCTCGGCAATGGCAGGTTGCCTCAGCAATGGCAGCCTGCCTCCGTAGTGGTGAAGAGTCTCAGTAATGGTGGACATCCCTCCCCCACAGAGCTGGACCATCCCGGGTTCAGCTGTGCTTGCTGTGAAACACTCAACTCAGAGTGTTTTCAATTACTGTTTTTGTTGTTGTTGTTGTTGTTGTTGTTGTTGGGGGTGGGGGGTGGAATCAACGGAGCCTGATCACCTGGCTCCCTGACTCAGAGTCTTTTTTTCATTTTTTAAGTTGAACGACCCAGCATTCCAGCCGCTTGTTGAAAAGGTGCCGGGATCTCCTGTGCTGCGACTCACTGAGTCGGCTCAAACAGCAGCACCAAGGCTCCTGGTGGTTTTTTTGCCTAGGAATTTCCTGGCCTGGCTCACTATTTCAGATGAATGGGCAACACTGCCATCTCAGGGCTCCAATCGCCAGCTAATAAGGCTCCTAGACCAGTGGCTTTTGTATGGAGAACTGCTGCAACAGAGTGTGGTCAAAGCAGCTGCACAGGCCAAATCAGCCCCACGGGGGCCAAAACAGCTGCACCGCTGGAACAGCGGCACTGGCGACCCCTCTGCCTGGGAATCTCCTGGTCTGTGGGCAATAAAAATTCGTCTGGAAATGTGACATCCACTCACCCTCTACACTTTCACTGGGAGCTGAAGTCTTGAGCTGTTCTTAGTCTGCCATCTTCCCAGCAGTCCCCTCAGATATTTCTTTACAGTAGCATGAGAACAGACTAATACAGTAAATTGGCACCAGGTAGCAGAATGCTGCTATAAAGATTTTGGAATATAAAGCAACTTTGGAACCTGGTAACAGGCAGAGGTTGGAAGAGTTTGGAGGGGTCAGAAAAAGATAGGAAAATATGGGATAGTTTGAAACTTTCTAGAAACTTGGAGGGCTCAGAATACAAGAAGATGTGAGAATGTTTGGAAGTTCCTAGAGACTTGTTGAAAGGTTTTGACCAAAATGCTGATAGTGATATGGACAATGAGGTCTAGGCTGAGGTAATCTGAGATGGAGATGATGCTTGGTTGGGAAATGAAATAAAGGTGACTCTCACTATATATTAGCAAAGAGGCTGGTGGCATTTTGCCCTTTCCCCAGAGATCTATGGAACTTTGAACATGAAATAGATAATTTAGGATATCTAGTGAAAGAAATTTCTAAGTGGCAAAGGGCTCAAGAGGAAGTGGAGCATAAAAGTTTGGAAAATTTGTAGCTGACGAGGCAATAGAAAAGAAAAATCAATTTTTCTGAGGAGAAATTCAAGCGGACTACAGAAATTTGCATGGGTAATGAGGAGCCAAATGTTAACTGTCGAGATAATGGGGAAAATGTCTCCAGGGCATGTCAGAGATATTTACAGCAAACCCTCCCATCACAGGCCTGAGTCCTAGGAGGAAAAATGGTTTTGTGGGCTGGGCCCCCTGATGTGCATGGCCTAGGGACTTGGTGCCTTGTGTCCCAGCTGCTCTAGCCATGGCTAAAAAAAAGCCAAGGCATAGCTCAGAACATGACTTCAGAGTGTGCAAGCCCCAAGCCTTGGCAGCTTCCATGTGGTGTTGAGCATGTGGGTGCACAGAAGTCAAGAATTGAGGTTTGGGAATCTTCATCTAGATTTCAGAGGATGTATGGAAACACATGGATGTCTAGGCAGAAGTATCCTGCAGAGGCAGAGCCCTCATGGTGAATTTCTTCTAGGGCAAATGTGGAAGGGCAATGTGAGATTGGAGCCTCCACACAGAGCCCCCACTGGGGCACTGCCTAGTAGAGCTGTGAGAAGAAAGCCACCATCCTCCAGAACCCAGAGTGGTAAATCCACCAACAGCTTGCACAGTACAGCTAGAAAAGCCACAGACAGTCAATGCCAGTTGTGAAAGCAGCCAAGGGGGAATTGTACCCTGAAATGCCACAGGGGTAGTGCTGCCCAAAGTGGTAGCATCCCAACTCCTGCATCAGTGCAAACTGCGTGTGAGACATGGAGTCAAAGGAGATCATTTTATAACTTTAAAGTTTAATGACTGCCCTATTGTATTTAAGACTTGCATGGGGCCTATAGGCTCTTCATTTGGGCTAATTTCTCCCATTTGGGAATGGTGTATTTACCCAATGCCTATATTCCCATTGTATTTAGGAAAGAGTTAACTTGCTTTAGATTTTATGGGCTTCTAGGTGGAAAGAGCTTGGCTTGTCTCAGATGAGACTTTGGACTTGGGCTTTTGAGTTTATGCTAAAATGAGTTAAGGTGTTGGGGGTCTGTTGTAAGGTCATTATTGTGTTTTGAATCGCAAGGACATGAGATTTTAGAGGGGCCAGGGGCATGCTGTGGGAGGGACCAGGAGGAGGTAATTGATTCATGGGGATGCTTTCTGCCATGCTTTTTTCATAAAAGTAAGGACTAACAAGATCTGATGGTTTTATAAGGGACTTCCCCCTTTGCTGTGCTCTCATTCTTCTCCCTCCTGCCACTATCTGAAAAAGGAAGGGTTTGTTTCCCCTTTTTTCATGACTGTATGTTTCCTGAGGCGTCCCACCCATGTTGAACTATGAGTCAATTAAACCTCTTGTTAAAATAAATTAATCTTGGGTATTTATTAATAGCAGTGTGAGAATGAACTAACACACATGTCATTTCTTTTTTCCATTCCTTTATAGTAAAACTCCTACACACGATTACTCCAATTTCATTTATTTATTTTCTATTAAACACAAGTAAGCCATATTTTTATTCCAATGTTACACCGAAACTGTTCTTGTCAAGATCACCATGTACCCCATATAGTGTTTAGGACAATATTTAATTCCCATACTTATGCTTACTTTATATATAAACAGTTTTAATACAGTTATTAGTTTGCACTTTTATCATTTGGTTGTTAGTATATCACACTCTCCTGTCTTTCTGCCTACTGTGCTGGCTACTACTTCTGTCTTCTTTGCTGGTTTCTTTTTATATCTTTGACCTCTTATATTACAGATCCCTAAAGCTAACTCTTCAGGACCCTTGCATGCAGCTTTTCCTGTTTTCTGTCTCCATACTCCCTTGGTTGTTTCATTCATTTTAGTGGCTAATAAATTTTTGATGCACTGACTCCTCAATTTATATTGCCAGCTATGATCTCTCTGTTGAACTCCAAAATCTTGTATCAGCTGTCTACTCAACAACTGTGTTTGAATTCCCCATAGATGTTGTAAACTTAATGAATCTCTATTGAAATTACTCTCCATAAGCTCCTCTATCTACACTGTTCCCCAACTGAGCAAATTACTTCTCAAGGTTTCCAGGCCCTCAGGCAAAAAACTTTGATATATCTCACTCATACCTCAGATTCAATTAGTCAGCAAATATAGTTGCCTCTATTTTCAAATTATTTCCAGGATATGTCCACTTCCTACCACCCACATAGCTACTACTCTAGTCAAAGCTACTTTCATTGTTTTTTACCAGATTGTTAAAATAGCCTTATATAAAGTCTTCCTAAATCTATCACTTTTTCTTTTCAGTCTAGTTTCACTCAGAAGCTAGAATGATTATGTTAAAGTATAAATCATTTCATGTCTTTTCTCTACTTAGAACCCTGCAATGGCTTTTCATATTCCCCAGCGTTTTTACCATGGCCTACAAAGCCTTAAATAATCTGTCCCCTTTGCTGTTATCTCTGTGACTTTACCTCATTTTATTTTAACTCTTACTCACTTTGATCCAGTCACATTGGCATTCTTGTTATTCCTAGAAATGTAAAATATGTTTCAGAGCCTTTGCACTTTCCCTTCCCTCTGTTTGGAATGAAATTTTCCCTGTCTAGAAAGGTCAGTATCTTACTTCTTTCAGATTCTTATTCACCTGTCACATAGCTGTGATATCCTTTAGCTATTTTAACTAAAATGAATACTCTGACTCACCTGTAATTTTTTTGTTTCATTTTTCTCATTTTATTTTTTTTCATTAGGACTACTTATTACATGACATGCTATGAATTTTACTTATTTATACAGTATATTAGGTGGCTTTGTGCTCTAGAATATAATTTCTTTTAAAGCAATTGATTTTCTCTTTGTTTTACTACTTTGTGTCGGTGTCTAGCAGTGTTTGGCACAGACTAGACCCTGAAGAAATAGGAGGACTAATTTCTCATAATTGAAGCCAGACTTAAATGCTTCCCTGGTCATAACCTGGTTAACAGTGCTGCTATTCTTGTTTCTGTGATTCTCAGTGACAATAGGGTAGGAAATGATTCACCTTTGGCAGTGTGGAGAAGTAGGATATAACATAATTTATTTTATTTGTTTTAAAAACACTCAAAATTTTTATTTTTTATATTTATTTATTTTAAAATTATACTTTAAGTTCTGGGATACATGTGCAGAAAGTGCAGGTTTGTTACATCGGTATACACACCTGCCATGGTGGTTTGCTGCACTCATCAACCCATCATCTATATTAGTTATTTCTCCTAAAGCTATCCCTCCCCTAGCCCTCCACCCCACAAAAGGCCCTGGTGTGTGGTCTTCCCCTTTCTATGTCCAGGTGTTCTCATTGATCAACTTCCACTTATGAGTGAGAACATGCAGTGTTTGGTTTTCTGTTCTTGTGTCAGTTTGCTGAGAAGAATGGTTTCCAGATTCATCAATGTCCTTGCAAAGGATGTGAACTAATCCTTTTTTATGACTGCATAGTATTCTGTCATGCGTACGTGACACATTTTCTTTATCCAGTCTATCGTTGATGAGCATTTTAGTTGGTTCCAAGCCTTTGCTATTGTGAGCAGTGCCACAATAAACATATGTGTTCATGTGTTTTGAAAGTAACGTTCTCCAGTGACATTCCCAGTCTGGAGCACCTGGCTATTACCTGCCCCATGTTGCTATTTCCTCCCACTCTGGAATCCAATTACCTCTGGCTTTTGAGGTTTTTCTCACTATCTTTAGATAGTTTTTAAGTTCTTCTAACCCATTTTTGCCTCTGAGGCAAACTGAGGGTTGAGTTTTTGACAAGAAGTTAGCAGCCTTGTGAAAAACTGAAGCTAGATGCATATTTTGACAATGTATGTATTTTTCCCTAAATTAGCTTTTTAAAATTTAGATAAAAATAAAAAAGCACATACACAATTCCTCTGGTATTAACCCCTTGTATTAGTATAATACAATTCTCACAACTCATGAACTCAATATAATTTATAATTAAGAAATTATCATTAATAAATGTCCATGATTTATTCAGATGTATTCACTTTTTAAAAAGTCATATTCTTTATCTTTTCAGGGTCCCAACCAGGATAGATATGACATTATATTTAGTTGACATTATCTCCTTAGGCTACTTTTGATTGTGAAAGTTTCTCAAACTTTCCTTGTTTTTGATGATCTTCACTGAAAATAAGGAGTACTGGTTATGTATTTTGCAAGATGTCCCTCTAGTAAGATTTGCCTGATACCTCTCTTGTAGACTGGGGCTATGAGATCTAGATAGGAAGACCACAGAGATAAGAGTGTAATTCTCATCATATCAAGGGCCCAGGATATCAACAAGACTCATCACTGTTGATGCTAAGCTTGGTAATAGAGCTGAGATGGTGTTAGGTTTCTCCATCATTAACTTATTCTTTTATTACCCTTTCCCATACTGTTTTTGGAATAACGTCACTGTGCATAGCCTGTACTTAAGGAGTAATAGTTATGCTCCCCTCTTTGAGGACTGAATATCTACATAAATTATTTAGAATTTATTACAAGGCAGATGTGTCATTTCTCCTTCATTTATTGATTCAATCATTTATCTACATAAATGTGATATTACAGCTATTTATTTTAGACCTCGGGCTATGATTTAGTATTGCTTTATTATTTTGTTACACCAGTTGTTCAGTTTCAGGCACTGAAAATTTTTTCTATTCACTCCTGTCTTTTTCCATTGATATACTTTTGTCATGAGCTGTTTTTTTTAAGCAACTTCTTTATGGCACTACAAGATACTCTAGGTTCATATTATGTATTTCCTGCTTCAGTATTAGAATTAGTCATTTCTGCAAAAGGCCTTGGTTCCTTTTACTGGAAAGAGACATTAGATTTAGAAACAAGGTGGGCACATTGCTGCTGGGCTGTTGCTTCTAGACACTGCTAGCTAACAGTACAAAGAAATGTAAGTGTGTATATTGCTTCCTGTTAATATGCATATCTATAAATCCTTCCATTTGTAACTAGGCATGTCTATAAAAAGCTAAACATTAGTTCATAGTGATGTCTCTAATTCTAGTTCATTTACATAGATTACTATAGCCTGCTTCTCTTCCTTATTTTTAAACTCTAATTCCAACAGTGAGAAACCTGGCTTCCTATCATCCACTATGCATTTAATATATTATTTAATACATGCATAGTACCTTAAGAACTGTTAACTCATACCCCATTAGTAAACAATTTTCTTGGCTAAAATACAGTGTTTATATAGATTTCCTTCAGCTCTTTTTGTCTTATGGACTCCATTCTTTTTCATAGTTGCCTAGTCAGTGAATGTAGTTGCACATGTAGTTGCCTCTATTTTCAAATTTCACCTTTTCCTCCACCCTCATTCTGAGGATGTTTCACACATTTATAATAGAGTTAGGTTCTCTTGTCACAGTCTGCATGTCATCCTCCAATCTCTTAAATAGGTTTTCAAAATTTGCATACATTATGATTCACTACGTGCTGTTAAGTTTTAAGAATTTTCTAAAATACAGTATTTGGCAACCAACATTAATGAATCACACAAAAATAATTTTACTTCCATTAAATATAATTCATTTTGCTTCAACTATTCAAGCTTCTCACCCTGTACCCTTGAAAACCATGATCTGTTTAGCCTGTCACTATTCTTAACTTTTTTACAATATTATAGAGCTGGAATCATACAGTATGTAGCTATTCTAGACTGGCCTATTTCACACAGAAATGTGCATGTAATATTCATGCATTTGTTTGCCTGATTGATAGGCCATTCATTTTTGTGGAATAATATTTAATTGTATGGTTATACTGCAATTTATTTATCCATAAACTATTGAAGAACATCTTTGTTGATCTCCATTATACTGATTGCAAATAAAGCTGCTATAAACATTATGTGCAGGTTTTTCTGCCAACATAAATTTTTCATTCATTTGGGTAAATATTAAGGAATGCAAATGATGTAGTGTATGAGAAGGCTACATGTAGCTTTTAAAAATGGGTCAAATTGTCTTCCAAAGTATCAGTCTGAGTTTGCATTTTCCTAATCAATAAATGGGAGTTGATGCTGCTCCACACACTCGACAATTGGTATTACAATTTTTATTGTTTTATAAAATTTAGTTATTATCATATGTGTATATATATATATATATATATATATATGTAAAATTCAGCCTTTATAAATAAAAGAAATCTTTTCATTTATGACAACATGAATGAATCTGGTAATCCTGTGCTAAGCAAAATAAGTAAGCAAAAATTATATACAAATACTGCATAATGTTATTTATATGTAGAATCCAAAAAAATACAAGCTCACAAAATCATAGAGTCACTTAGTGGTTATGAGACTCTGGAGTTGGGATAGGGAGGATCGGAAATCAAAGGGTGCAAGTTTCAGTTAGGCAGAAAGAATAAGTTGTTTTTCTTTTTCTTTTCTTTTTCTTTCTTTCTTTCTTTTTTTTTTTTTTTTTTTTTTTTTTTTTTGAGACAGAGTCTTGTTTTGTCCCCCAGAGTGGAGAGCAGTGGCATGATCTCTGCTCACTGCAACCTCTGCCTCCTGGGTTCAAGTGATTTTCAGTCTCAGCTTCCTGGTAGCTGGGATTACCAGTGCTTGCCACCATGCCCAGCTAATTTTTGGATTTTTAGTAGAGATGGAGTTTTGCCATGTTGTCAAGTCTGATCTCCATCTCCTGACCTCAGGTGATCCTTGAGCGTCGGCCTCCCAAAGTGCTGGCATTACAGGCATGAGCCACCATGCCCAGCCAGGAATAAGTTCTTATGGTCTATTTCACAGTAAGGTAATAATAGTTAATAATAATGTGTTGTATATTATTTCAAAATTGCTGAGAGTAATTTCAAATGTTCTTACCACACAAAAAAATAAGTATGTGAAGTGATAGATATGTTAATTAGCTTGATTCAATCAGTCCAAATGTATACGTAAAGCATTACATTGTACTTCATGCATATATGAAATTATAACTTGTCAATTAAAAATAAAATTAAAACATCATACATTAAGTAACACAGTGGAAAAAGTTCTTAAAACTCTACAATAAGAAACCTAATTTTAAAAGGACACAGTCTTAATAGAGACCTCACCAAAGAAGATATATTGATAGCAAATATATATATGTACATATACATATATATGTGTATATATGTGTGTGTGTGTGTGTGTGTGTGTATATATATATATATATATATATATATATATATATAGAGAGAGAGAGAGAGAGAGAGAGAGACAGCTATCCTAAACCCAAATAGTACTGGAAAAATTCAAGGATTCATTTACAAATCTGTGGAAACAAAGTATATCAAAAAAACAAACTGGAGAAACATAAACACGGTAAGGATAACTGGTGCCATCAGCATACCTGAGATGTCAGGAGAAGGCTAGGAACAATAAAGAAAGACAGAGATTATTGGTACAAGCCACCCAGTGGGAACCACTGTAGTCTTTAGTAGTCTGCTCCAGAGAGAACACCAGCCTCTCTTGCCACTGGTGTAACCAACAGTTAGTCCCTCTGGGGAATGCTAGAGAGGGAGATGCGACTGCACACTTCTACCCCAAGATGAATTTGCAGTTGTACTGCTTCAGAACTAAAACTTCTACCTCTCCCAAACCCATGCATGCCTCTAATACCTGAGCCACAGCTTCCCTGCAAGTGTCTACACTCTAGACCATGGATCTATGACTGTATTCCACCTTCCCACACCTCAGACATGAAAGCCATAGTCATAGTAAGCCAGCTCTCATCCTGGGCCCAGTAGACAAAGATTCTCTGCACATATGTGCACTCTGGGCACCAGCTAAGCTAGGAGACAGAGGTTGCAGTGAGCAAAGATCTGGCCATTGCACTCCAGCTATATATATATACATACATATATACACATTGTGTGTGTGGAAAGGAGGCTGGTATCTCCTAGTCTGCCATCTTGGTTGCATTACTCCCCTGTATCTTTAGAGTTATTTAAAAGATATTTTACACATAAGTTAACTTAAAAATATGTGTTTTGCAAATATTTCCTTCAAGTTTGTTGACTCGTGTTTTAATTTTCTTAATAGTATCCTTTACACAGAATAATTTTTTACAGGTTAATAAAATCCAACTCGTCTAACTTCTTTTGTAAATCATGATTTTGGCTTGTACCTAAAAATTTGTCATCCAACCAAACATCACATTGAGTTTCTCCCATGTTTTTGTCTAGAATGTTTATAATTTTAAATTTCATATTTATATATATGATCTATGCTTATAGTTCTTTTAATATTCATGTAAAACATTTATTTTTTTCTCAGATTAATATAATAAGCAAGTAAAACTGGAGAATCATAGACTTCAGCAGATCTGATTATCTTATTATATCAATGTTATTCAATGATAAATTTGGGTAATTTTTGTAGTTTTTCAGGTGTTTATTTGATATATATTGAACATATTTTATTATTTTACTTTTTACTGTTACATCAAATTGTAGATATATTTATTTTTGTATTTAATATTTTATATTTACATTTATATATTATATTTTATAATATATTTATATTTATGATATTTTAATAATTTTTATTTAAATATAATTTTTACATTTAAATATATATGTATATATTTTTGAGATGGGGTCTTGCTCTGTCACCAGGCTGGAATGCAGTGGTGTGATCTCTGCTCATTGCAACCTCTGTCTCCCGGGTTCAAGTAATTCTGCCTCAGTCTTCCGAGCAGCTGGGACTGCAGGTGCGTGCCACTACGCCTAACTAATTTTTGTATTTTTAGTACAGACAGGGTTTCACCATGTTGGCCAGGATGGCCTTGATCTCTTGACCTCGTGATCTGCCCACCTCAGCCTCCCAAAGTGCTTGGATTACAGGGCAAGTTGTAGATATTGATAGGTAAATGTGATATCCTGTTACATTCATACAATGTGTAATTATCAACTGATGGTAAATAAGATGTCCATCACCTCAAACATGCATCATTTTTTTTTTTGTGGTGAAAACATTCCACAATTTCTCTTCTAGGTATTTTGAAATATGTAACAAATTATTATTAACCATTGTTACATTATTGTGCTATTGAACACTAAAATTTATTCTATCTAACTGTATTTTTGTAGGTTTCTTAGTAGTAGTAAACTTTTTTAAAAAATTAATTTTTTGCTTTTTTTATTAGAATACAAACATACTTGACTATTTCTTTAAATTCCGAAAACATTGAAGAGTAGGCAAAGATGGTTGCACAACAAGTTGAATTGTTGGCTGAATGGTGACATGACCATGCTATGGTTTTAAATGTTAATTCATTAACTGACATATGAAGGTCTGAACTAGGAGTGTAGACATATTTTGATGATTTCAATGCATAGCATCACAAACAGGGTTTTTATGTTTTAAGGGTCAGAGTTATGGTGATTGTTTTCCTCATCCTCATGGTACAGTATGTAAAATATCCTTCTCATGGATTTTTTTGAAATCTACAATAGCATGGGGGCAAAAACTAGAACTTCCATGCATTCCCAGAGCAATCTGAATAAGATACGTAAACATGTATAAGATGTAGTATATATTACTTGATTAGGAGCAGTTTTAAATGTATTGGAATTAAGGCTTTTACATAAAATATATGTTCAAATATGAATTAGAGAATATTGTTGAGTCTTTGACAATCTTGAAATAAACACAGACACACACACACACACACACACACACACACACACATAAATTTAGAAATGAAGAGGAGAAATGGGACTTTATTTTTTATAAAAGTGCAAGGTGGACTTCTCACAGGCTGGGAAGCATGCTTCCAGCCAAGACAGTCAAGGAAGAGGAGTTGGTGTAGGTGCTTTATGCTAACAGGTTTGGTAAACATAAATATTCAACAGATTACAGGAGGAACTATGAGTATTCATGAAGGTGTTCCTGACCAATGTATATTGAACAGACATGCATGTAACATGCAATTCATGTTCATCTTAGAGTGAAGACTTAATATTTGAATGTATTATAATTAGGCCCCATGAGCCAAACTGTATTTGCAGGCCATGAAAGCCGACAAGGGAGCAATCTTTGTAAACCAGCCAGAATCATCCAATGGTCACTGGTATTTTTGTCAGGAGAAGTTACTGAAATCAGTTCTCTTGTCCAATCAAAGCTGTAGTCATGACTGGTGGAACAGGGGTCAATCTGTTATCTAAATAATTTCTAATTGTTTTAATATTGCTTATCTTGAGCAAAGTAATTGTTTAGCTGCTAGGGAAAAACAAGAGCCTTGTGGCCATTAAAACATAGTTTATTTTTTAAGTGTGGGAGTTTCTAACTTAACCCTTGTCTGGCATGTCCTTAGGTCCTGTTTATAATTTGGTATTTTGTTGACAAAAAAATCTGTTCCGTCAGTCTTAGGATCTCTGTTTTAACATTAGTCCTGGTTAGTTGCGTATAAACCTGCAAAATGGAGAGGCTATAACAAGGCATGTCTGACCTCCCATACTGTCATGGCCAGAAACTCAGTTTTGAGGTTGCTCTGGGCCCCACTTAGCCAAGAGGGGATCCATTCAGTCAGTGGGGGACTGATGATCTTATTTTTGATTTAAAAAACCATCTCTAGATTC
This sequence comes from Saimiri boliviensis, assembly GCF_048565385.1. Taxonomy (NCBI): domain Eukaryota; kingdom Metazoa; phylum Chordata; class Mammalia; order Primates; family Cebidae; genus Saimiri; species Saimiri boliviensis. Next base: position 93,255,381 of record NC_133470.1, read on the forward strand.
CTGTAATCCATTTATTTTCTTATATTTTCTTAATAATTCAGGTAATACCGTAAAGTATGTATTTGATTTTGGTGCATTGACAATTGTGGTATTATACATATTTAAGTTTCGTTATAGTTTTTCATTTATGAATAGTTGATTTTTTTTATAGTACACATCCATTATATTAGCAAAGCATATGCATATTTGGTCCAAGGTAACTTAACTTCATGCCAAATTGAGATCACAATTATAAGCATATATATTGTTCTAAATCTACACTGGGAGTTGCTGTTGCTTGGATTTAATATTTTAAAATATTAAGCCTATGTAAAACTTGCAAGAATAGTACAGTGAACATCTGTATAATCTTCACTTAAATTAATTAATTTTAAATATCTTATCACATTTAAGTGTTTTTTTTTTTTTTTCTTTCTGTCACTGTAACTCTATATGCATCATCAGGTATCATGGCACTTTTACATATACTATAATACTATGACACCCAAGGAATTTGAAATTGGTAGAACTATTATGCAATATATGTAATATATTCAAGTTTTCCCAATTGTACCAATAATATTGTTTACATATCCTTGTTCATTTTTCTGATTCTCAATCTAAGGTCAAACATTGCATTTGATTGTCATATATTTTGTATCTCCTTTAGGCTAGAAAATTCCCTTTGCACACAAATACCTTTTGTTTTATTTCAAACAATATCATTGTTAGAGTCTCTGTTAGTCAATGTAGGACATCCAAAAATAGAAATGTTTCTGGTGAATTTATCTTTATTAAATACAGGTCAAATATTTTTTTGGCAAGAAAACCATATAAATGAAGTTGTGTCCTTCCAATTGCACTCCATCAAAAGCCACATATCAGTTTGTCCCATTATTGGTAATGTTAAGTGTGATCATTTGATTAAAATAGTGTCTACCATATTTTTCAAATGTAACCTTCCTTTATTTCTTGTAATTAATAAATACTGTATGGGGTGTTACTTTAGAGCTGTGTGAATATCTACTTCCCTCCATTGTTTTTTAAATGTTCCCTTCTTTCTCCATTTGATAACTTAATAATCTTAGTTTTATTGCTGTTTTGATTTTTGCCCTGGGATAAATGACTTTCCCATTCTGTTTCTTTAAAATTATGCTCTCTTATTATCTTTTTGTTTCTAATCCTCCATGATTATGGTGCAATGTTTTGCTGTCTCAACTGTAATTCTTGTGCAATTAGGCTATTAACTTCCATCCAATCATTAGTTTAGGCAGCTGATATTATTCCATTAAGCATTAACTTGAACCTGAAGTTAAATGGGATTTTTATAATTCTTCAGACCAATTACCTTTTACCTTGGAAAACCTTTGTGATGCCATACATGAGTTCAAATTAGAACGAGAGTACATATAAATTACACTTCTCCCACCACGGTTATTATGTAATTTGGTTATTCATCAATTTTAAGTTGTCTTATTCTTTCCCTGTTTCAGTAATGTATTTCTTCTTAATATTTTATATGAAAGTCACTGCAAAATTGAGAAAATTGTGGTATTAAAACTTTTAGCTTTTACATGAGGATCTTATTACCTAAATTACAGGAAACTTTTATGCTGATAAAAGGATTATCATTTCTTAATGCAATGTATCAAATCTGGTAATAAAACAGCTGTCAAACTTAATTGAAATTCTATATAGAATTTCAGCTCTAAATTTCCTTTTTTATCTAAGCAATTTTTAGCATTTGGATTATTTTATGATTTCACTTTCTTTTGTGTTTCATTGGAATCTGCTGTCATTTATTTAGAAGTTTTACTACATCCATCTCTATGGTATATCACTTCCTCAGATTATATTAAGGACACATTTAGATGAAGAAAAACTGAGAAAATACAACAAATTAATTGTGAAAATCTCTTTTGCTTCAAGTACTCCTTCTTATAACTTGATAGAAATCATTGCATTTTCCTACAACTTTCACTTGCTTCCACCAGCCTAATATGTCAGGGATCAACATACATTGATAATGACTGTTGAAGTCTAATAACCAATACAGTAGTCCTGTTTTGTTGATTTTAAGTTCTGATGCTTTGGGCAAGTCATTTTCTTTCTCTAAAATGTAGTTTACTTTTTTTTGTCATAACTTTTTTCAAATTTAATTTAATTTTGTTTTAGATTCATTTGGTACATGTGTCTGTTTGTTCCATGGATATATGACATTCTGGAGGGGATTGAGTTTCTAGTGTACTCACTACCAAATACTGAACACTGCACCCATTAAGTAATTTTTCAATACTCACCCCACCTCCCACCCTCTCCCCTTTTGGAGTCTCCAGTGTCTGATAATTTCATTTTTATGTTCATGTGTGCCCATTGTTTAGCTCTCACTTTTAAGTGAAAGCAGGTGGTATTTGATTTTCTGTTTCTGAATTAGTTCACTTAGGATAATGGCCTCAAAATCCATTCATGTTGCTAAAAAGGAGCTTTCTAACAGGAAACATGAAAAGAATGAACTAAGTGAAATCTATTCAGCTCTTAGATTCTATTTGAATGTAATTCAATCATAGGGAAAATTGTATTACTTTTACAAAACTGATTTATATAGTTTAAAATAATAAAACTCAATTACTTCTGGCATTATTCAACATAGGTACATGGTCACAAATTTCCCCAATCACAATTGTTGGTTGGCAGTCAGTAATCATGGACACATGAGCACCTTGAATATCATCAACACTGTTCAGCCTTCAGGGATACATTTCTTCAAATGTCTTGACCTTCAAAGAAAAGGTAACTATGTATCAGTGCCAGCACATTTCATAGATTGTGCTTCTGACAATGTTGGAGACAGACTTTGCCTCAGAGTTGAGGGAAAATCTGTGAAAGTGCTTAGGTAAAAAAAAGAAAAAAACAAACAAACAAACAAACAACAAAACAAAACAAAACAAAACAAAACTTCTCATATCCCTCCTATCAAATAGCATGATTACAGTAATCCTTTCATTAGGAAATATCATTTTTCAGTAGTGACAAGCATTCGTTCTCTTGCCTCTCTTTGTATTTACAAAGAGATACTCACTAAATAGTACGGAATTGCAACATTTACACATGGCAGATGAGGGAATTTTTTCAATAAAATATTATTTTTATATAATAAAAAATTGTATAGTGATGTGTCTGGATGTAAGATATGTAAAACATGATACTGTTTCATATATACTGGAAAGAAGACAGATATGAACTAATTAACATAATTAAAATACATTTATTTGTAAGGAATATTTTATAAAATGTAAATTTGCAGAAAATGTGAATAATCTTTATTGAAATAAGGTATTGTTGAGGACAAGTCTACATAAATGGTTCTAATAAATATAGCAAAGATAAAGGTGTACAAACCAGAATTTTGGTCAAAAATCTTGAAGCCGTATTTGTGCCATATTTTGATTTTGCTCTTCAAAAAGATGTGTCCTTAAGTGTGCTGATAGTGATGACATTCTTTGGAACAATTAAAAAGTTACATATCATATTTATGGACCTGTCCCCAAATGGAATATTTTTAAAAAATACATATCAGATTTTTCCTTAAAATTGTTCAGATGTACAGTGCAGATACTGACTAAACACCATTACAGAAATTAAACTTAATTTAGATACGATGTGAGATACATTAGAACATATAACATATCCTCAAAATAAGAACAAATTGTGTCTTTGGTAGAAAATACAATTTTTTTTTAATTGTAATATTTAGTTATTTTGTATGTAAGATTCCCTACTATCAATAATGTTAACAAAAGAATTGCAAGCATAGTATTATAGAATTTAAAATAGTATAAAATTTTGGAAGACAGATATTAATTGAAAAAAACTGCTTGTGAAATATACAAGAAAATTTGCCTTTCAATAAGACATAAGGTAATTAAAAAGAAATAAAAACATTTTCAATTCTATGAAGAAGCTTCAGATAAAAATAATCCCCAAACTAATTTCTGAATATTAGAATATTATTTTATATATATATATATATAATTATACTTTTAAGTTCTGTGGTACATGTGCAGATCTTGCAGGATTGTTACATAGGTATACACATGCCATGGTGGTTTGCTGTCCCCATCCCCCCATCACCTACAGTAGGTATTTCTCCCAATCTCCCTCCCAATTTCCCCACACCCCACTATCCCTCTCCTAGTCTCCAACCCCCAACAGACCCCAGTGTGTGATGATCCCCTCCCTGTGTCTATGTATTCTCATTGTTCAACACCGGCATATGAGTGTGAACATATGGTGTTTGGCTTTCTGGTCTTGTGTCAGTTTGCTGAGGATGATGATTTCCAGATTCATCCATGTCCCTGCAAAGGACATGAACTCATCCTTTTTTATGGCTGCAGAGTATTCCATGGTGTATATTTGCCACATTTCCTTTATCCAGTCTATCATTGATGGGCATTAGGGTTGGTTCCAGGTCTTTTTGATTGCAAACATGCTGCAATAAACATATTAATTCATGTGTCTTTATAATAGAATGATTTATAATTATATGGGTATATACCCAGAATGGGATTGCTGGGTCAAATGGTATTTCTAGATCTAGATGCTTGAGGAATTGCCACACTGTCTTCCATAATGGCTGAACTAATTTACACTCCTACCAACAGTGTAAATATGTTCCTATTTCTCCACATCCTCTCCAGCATCTGTCGTCTCCTGATTTTTTAATGATCTCCAGTCTAACTGGCATGAGATGGTATCTCAATGTGGTTTTGATTTGCATTTCTCTGATGACCAGTGATGATGAGCATTTTTTCATGTTTTTTAGCCTCATATATGTTTTCTCTTGAAAAGTGTCTGGTCGTATCCTTTGCCCACTTTTTGATGGAGTTGTTTGTTTTTTTCTTCTATATTTGTTTTAGTTCTTTGTAGATCCTGGATATTAGCCCTTTGTCAGATGGGTAGATTGCAAAATTTTTACCATTCTGTTGGATGCTGGTTCACTCTAATGATTGTTTCTTTTGTGGTACAAAAGCTCTTTAGTTTAATTAGATCCCATTTCTCTATTTTGGCTTTTGTTGCTATTGCCTTTGGTGTTTTAGTCATGAAGTCCTTTCCTATGCCTATGTCCTGAATGGTACTGCCTAGGTTTTCTTCTAGGGTTTTTATGGTGTTAGGTCTTCTGTTTGAATCTTTAATTCATCTAGAGTTAATTTTTGTATAAGGTGTAAGAAAGGGGTCCAGTTTCAGCTTTCTGCACATGGTTAGCCAGTTTTCCCAACGTCATTTATTAAACAGGGAATCCTTTCCCCATTCCTTGTTTTTGTCTGGTTTCTCAAAGATCAGATGGTTGTAGATATGTGACGCTACTTCCAAGGACTCTGCTCTGTTCCATTGGTCTATATCTCTGTTTTGGTACCAGTACCATGCTGTTTTGATTACTGTAGCCTTGTAGTATAGTTTGAAGTCACATAGCAAGATGCCTCCATCTTGCTTTGTTCTTTTTGCTTAGGATTGTCTTGGCTATATGGGCTCTCTTTTGGTTCCATATGAAGTTTAAGGTGTTTTTTTTCCAGTTCTGTGAAGAAGGTCATTGGTGGCTTGATGGGGATAGTGTTGAATCTATAAATTACTTCGAGCAGTATGGTCATTTTCACAATATTGATTCTTCCTAACCATGAGCATGGAATGTTTTTCCATCTATTTGCATCCTCTCTTATTTCCTTGAGTAGTGGTATGTAGTTCTCCATAAAGAGGTCATTCACATCCTTTGTTAGTTGTATTTCTAGGTATTTTATTCTCTTTGTGGCAGTTGTAAATGGGAGTTGACTCCCGATTTGGCACTGTGTTTGTCTGCTTTTGGTATATAGGAATGCTTGTGGTTTTTGCAATTGATTTTGTATCCTGAGACTTTGCTGAAGTTGCTTATCATCTTAAGATGATTTTGGACTGTGATGATAGTATTATACACCTATTTCTAAATGTAGACATATTTTCTCCTTGTAGATAAAAAAAAAAAAATTTGACTTGATAAGAGAATGAAGCCGATTTAAAATATGCTGCTCTTTTGTTTTTCAAAAAATGTACAACCATTGTAAAATGTTAAATAACTTTAGAAATAGTAATTGGATCTAGATATTGGTAAAGTTGATAAAATTCATATTATGAGTGATAGTGATGTATGATTAAATTTAAATAGTTATGCTTTTCTGTGATTACAATGATTTATCATGTGCTACACCACTCAAATATTTAGGCATCATAGGTAACAATTATACTTCATCTTCAAATCTAAGTATTACTTACATAATGCTATTGAGAATTCCAAGTAGTACAAGTAGCATGAAGTTTCTCCAAACTGATATTGATAAAAAACTACATAAAAAGCAAAATTACTAAAGTTAGTTGTCTTCTGATAACACTATCAAAAGAGCATAAATTATGAGATAAATATATTACAGCATGCTTTGTGATATTCCTGAAATAAAGGCAAGGAAATTAATATTATGAAATAAATAGTAAATAATAATTTATGAATTATGAGTGTTTAATTCTTAGTCATTATGAAGTTGTCAGCAAATCAGCAGAAAACATAGGTTTTCTTTCTAAGTTTTTGCAAATAAAATCTGGAGTTGTGGAATATGTTTCTTAAATTTAATTTTATTTTGTTTTTTACAATATTTTCTTATTTCTAGTTAAATACAAAAATAAGAGTAGTGACACTGAAGCAACTTATTTAAAGCGTACATTTATGTATCAGCTTCTTAGTTCCAATTTTTTCCAAAATTGCCTAGAATTTTAATTGCTGTGCAGTTGTGTTATCTTGAAAGTAGGTTTCAATAAAAGAATATACTTCTGGAATACGCAGAGATAGAGATAGTGGGAATGAATTGTCCTACGCTTAAATCCTGAAAATGCCAAACAGGTATTTGACTTAATGCCTTCACAATACACTTATTTATTTAGAATATCCTTGTTTGGTAAATTCTACTTTTCTTTTTAATAAGCTAAACTATCTTCCCCTGATTCCTAGACTATCACAAGCAGAATGAATTATCCCTCTTTCAGTGTTCTTAAAGCTCTTTCTCTGTATGTTTATTATAGCTATCAACTTTTTTCCCCCTGGATTTGTTGAGGGATGATAAACAAATAAAAATTATAAATATTTGAGATGTACAATGTGATTTTCTGATATTCAAACACATTGTGACATCATTACCACAATTAAGCAAATTAACATAACCATTTCCTTACATAGTTAATGATGTGTGTGTGTGTGTGTGTGTGTGTGTGTGTGTGTGTGTGTGTTTGTGTGTGTGGTGTATCTGTGTGTGGTGAGAACATTTAACGTCTATTCTCTTAGCAAATTTAAGTATGCAATACAATATATTAGCTATAGTCACAGTACTGTACACAGTAGATCTCCAGAACGTATTCATTCTGCGTAACTGAAACTTTGTAACCTCTGGTCAACATCGTTCCATTTCCCACTCTCAACTTACGGTAACCACTCTTTTACTCTTTGTTTTTGTGAATTTTATTTTTTAAATTCCACATATAAAAGTGAGATCATATAATATTTGTCCTGCTTCTGGCTTATTTCACAAATATAACGTCCTCCAGTTTCATAAATATGATCCAGCAATCCCAATTCTGGGTATATATTCCAAACAAAATAATCATGACCAAAGAATTATCTGCACTCCCAACTTCATTTCAACATTATTAACAATAACCAAGATATGGGAACAACCTAACTGTCCTTAGATAAAGGGATATAAATGAATAATAAGGAAAATTATATATATATATATATATATATATATATATATATATATTTCATTCAGCCTTTAAAAAAGAAGAACCTACTATTTTCATGATTTGTAATTGTGTATCTCTTGAAATTTTCTCTCTCTCCTTTTTCTAGAGCAATTTTTCCAGTAGCTTAGTTTAGAAAGACCTTCAAATATTTTATTAATGAAGAGTAATGCATTGGCATAATTCTTGGGTGATAGCATCTTTAAAAATGTCTTCATATATAAACAACATTTTTTTTTTCTGAATAAAACTACCACAGATCTTGATTCAATCTCCTTCAGGATTTAGTATTGCAGAGAAGACTAGGGTCAACCTAAGTCTACATGTTGCATGGAATAGCTTTTCTTCCACTTCTTGCTGTTGTTGTATTATTTATGTTTTAATGGGTATATAAAGAGCTTTTTTAATAACAGAAATCTAGAAATTTCACCAATAAAAAACAATGATACATTAATATGAATGTAGGTGTGGAATTAATTTCATTTATTTTTCTTAATAAATTTTGAGCACTTCCAATTTTCAGGAGAAAAGGTATTTGTCCAGAGACTAAAAGTGTACTATTAATCACTGAATATTTACCTATTTCTCTTTCTATTATTTTCTTTTTCAATGTCACCAAATATTTATAAGTTACCTCTCTGGAATATGACCTGCGTATTGAGCATATATTTATCATAAAAAGTTTAACCTTTTAATCTCTGTCCTTTATGGCCTAATATAGCTTGCTAAGTTTGTCTTACCTTTCTTTATTCAATCATCTACAGTAATAGAAGCTAACATTTATTACATATTGACTATGCATTATATGTTCTATATGCATTATCTAATTTAATTCTGACAACCATCCTGTGAGATTTGATTTTCATTTATTTTGAAAAATAAAATAGCTCATACTTAGATAATTTAGGTGAATTTACACAAGGCCATACAGATGGTAAATTTCAACTCCAGCATACATGTTTCTAAGCATTTCTTCATAGGGCTTTTTCAGAGTCAGAAATTAATTGTTGATATTGTAGTTTACTGTTTGGCAACTGTGATTTCCATATTTTTATTGTTTCAGATTTTCACTCCTCTCTCCTAAGTTTAGATCTCATTTATGAGGTAATCTCCTCTTTAATTGTATTAAGAATATGAATTTGATTATTTTTAGAAACAATAGCTTTGTTATATCCTTGGTTTTTAAAAGGAACAGTATTCTATAAAATTAAAGAATAGTGTTCTATGAAGACATTACTCTATTTTACAAAGTTGAAAATTAGCCATTATGTTACATAATAACTGCTATAGAATGATTTATGTGGAAAATTTATTTTAGAACATAAGTAGTTGTCTATGTAACTGATAATAAGATTTATTTCATCTCTTTAAAAAGAAAATATATTATGCACCTATAATCTATGTTGCAGCCAGTGAAGAGAATATAAATTTGAATATAAAGAGAATATATATTAAGACAAAATAAGTTGCACATCCTTCAGATGTCTAGATATTTTGGCTAAAATCTTGGAGCTGAGAAGAGTAATGCATGACAAATCTATTAAGAACATACTACAAGCTAGCAAAATTGGTCCAGTGATGTATGCTATATCCAGCCTTTATAAGATATTACTATACATTTTAAAGGATATTTTATTGAAGGGGACACATAGGATTAAAAACTGCAATGCCTTTCGAAATTTTCACCAGTAAAACATAGTTGGGAGAAGATTCCATAATATCCACTTGTACAAATTCAGTGTCCCTATAAGAGAAGATAGGTATTATACTATCTAGAAGGAAGCTTTCCAAGTTACGGACATTCATAGGCTCAAATTATAAGCCTACCCAGATGGAACATAGAGAAAGAGTTTTTAGAAGAACTAGACAGTGTCTTTAGAAGTTTTGAGGGTATAAAGAAACATAGGAACTGAGTGGACATAGTTCCAAATGGCAGTGTGAGGTCAGAGAGATTAGTAGCTAGGAAAACTGCATTTTTATCTTTAGGTGTGTCTAAAATAAGTTACTTTCCTTTGAGCCAAGTGGATACCTCAGAAGGTAGTCTGTTTAAGTTATCTTGAAACCTTGATGGGACCATGCCCAAGAAAGCAGCCTGCTAAGGTGAAAGAACTGGAACAATAATAAACTATGGGTATACTTCCCAGGGCAGAAGCTTAAAGGATGTTGCAAGAAGTCTTCCTGAGAAGGTGTTGCCTCTATAAAAAAATAATAATAATAATAAAAATAAAAAAATAAAAAAAAATCATTGTGTAAATTAAAAAATAAAAATGCTCTGATGAAAAACTAATGAGGCCTTCAAAATCACCCAGCATATGGGCATAAATTATAAAATGAAGTCCTAAAGGGTGAAATTATAAATATAGCAGTCAATACGAGACTTGTCGCACTGCTGTAATCACCCTACTACTGCTTCATGCTGGGGGAATCTATTAGTTATTATTTATTGCGGTGTAACCAATTATTCCCTCCAAAACTGTCTTAGATATAATAAACATTTATTATTTCACAGGCTTTGTTGGTCAACATTTCAGAAGTGGCTTAGCTGGGTAGCTATGACTTGAGATCTTTCATGAGTTTCCAATCAGTCAATCAGTATATTGATTGCAGATACAGTCGTCTCAAGGCTTGACAGAGGCAAGGTAAGTCACTTCCAAGATGGTTCTTGCCAGGGTTTATCCCGCAGACCCAGAACCAGCAACAGATGAACAAATGCACTCAGACACAGATATATTCAGTGAAAGAGAGGACGTAGGGATCCAGCAACTCACAGAGTCAGAGGCCATGGCCCTGATTAGCCAGTGAAGTTTGCATTTATTTAGTATAGATTAAATGACAAAGGTCTGCAGTAAACACCACCAGTGGGTAATTAACTTTACCAAACCCCCAGTAGAGAGCAGCTCCCCACGTGTCAAATTAAAGGTTGGTCCTAGGACCAGCTGAATAAAGTAGCTATTTAGATAAACCCCTCTACATTCCTACGTATTTAAGCCTTAAGCTTTTAAGAGAATTCAGCTGCCTTCAGCCAAACCTTTCAGTGAAGCGATGCAAAGCCCCAGCCGTCCAAGGTTTGTGCCTATTTTCTGTAACTTTATCTTTATACTTTCTCTTACAAATTTTCCCACCACCCTGACTGAACCCCTACAGATTCTCTCACATAGCTGTTAGTAGGAAGCCTCAATTGCTTGTTAGCTATTGGAAAAAAGCCTTTAGTTCATTTTCATATGGACTGCTTCTTAAGACTCCTTGAATGCCTTCACGTTGTGGTAGCTGGCTTCCCAAAGAGCAAGTGATTTAATAGAGAAAAAAAAAAAGATGTCCCAGAGTCTTTTATTACTATCAGAAATAACACTCCATTACTTCTCCAATTCCCTGTTGGTGACACAGGCAGCCCTATACAGTGTGAGAAGTTGTGAGTACCAGAATATGAGAATTATTTGAGGTAATTTCAAGGGCTGGCTCCAACTGGCAGGCTGGAAGAGGCACAGTTGAGAGAAGAGTGAAAAAAGGAAACCAAGCACTATCTATTCACCCCTATTCTCAAAGGCAGATCCCAGAGTTTAAGTCAGAAGATGGAGAAAAGCTTTGAATAAGTTGTAAAACTTAAAGTGAGTCATAGTTACCTAAGTATAGAGTAATTGTAAGTCCCAGTTTGCTTTACACGCCTCCTTGTTTATTCCTGTACTCTTGGAATCCAGTTAAGTTTTGTATTTTTCTATATATTTCATTTTTAATACAGTATTAATATTAATTGTTACATTAAAGTATGTCAGGGTTGCTTTGGCAGGTCTGAAATTTATACTTCCATTTTCTGACTCAGTCTCATTTGATAATGTGTGAGATGCTTATACAGTGAACAGTGATAATTCATTTCTTTTTCTCTGACCTTCAAAGAGCATGCAAGATGTCTGCAGATAAAATGAATGTCTGATGCAAAGTGCTAGAGACAACTACTTATTCTAGTCTCAGAGTTTGAAGGGAGAAGTAATTGACTCTGCTATCTCTTTAAAGGTGGTTGTGCTATGATCTATGTCAGGAACTGCAAACTTCAAAGAACTCTAGGTGGCCAGTTGTCAGGGGCACTGGGAAACATAAAAAATATAAGGTTGTGCCTAAGAAATATATGTAGGAAATTTGGGCAGAGCAACCATACTGTAATCAGTAAAAGAGTAAGCTAAATATCTTTTCAAATTCAAATATAGTCCATCATTTTTGCAAGTTGTAAATTGACATTTTTTTGCTCTTTATTATTTAAAGAATTTTGTATTTTTTTGTAGTTAAAAGCACAAAAACTGAAAGTTCATGTTTAATGAAAAAATTAAGTGCTCAATTTTTGTCTCTCAAGAAAGTTAATGATGGAGAACACTTTGTATATTTACCCCAATCTTCTGTCCTTATTGGGGCCATAGTGCCATCCCTGTTTATATGGAAATGAGAAAATCACAAATCTGCTGAAAAAGCATTGGCAACTATTTTAAATATTACTCATTATGTAAGAAGACTGTGACAGAAGACTTACTATGAACACATGAAGCTGCAAAAGTTGAGTTTATATGTTACTGTATGCAGTATGACTTGTCCTTTAGATCAAATTGTTGCTATAAATAAATTGTCACTCATTTTAAAATTCAGTAAGTTAGCACATGCAGGAAAAGTTAAATATCTTGTAATGTGTAGATCATACTTGCAGAAGATAATATTTGAAGATGGTCAAAAAGGTGAATTTCATGTCAGTGTTATCAGATACTGCAGACATAAATGAAATTTTGTCAATATTATTTGAATTCAATAATAATTGAATTTAGTTTAATTTCTTTTGATTTTAATAAGTCAAATTTAAGAAATCAAAGTAGAGCTTTTGAAAAATTATTGTGTCAAAAATGAAATATCTGATGTCATTTTAAATGGCATTTTAAATTTTCTTTAACAGTTCAAAACTGTAGTCATAATTCAAATACTGTGAGGTCTCAGTTTATGGTAAAGCAGCATTTCTACTAATACATATAAGGCAGAAATTACCTTAAATTGGTAGTAGTGCATATATAATTCACAGTTACCTCTACAAAAGCAACAATGTTCTTTGAACCCAAATGAAACTCATGATTTTCAACATTTTAAAAAATTATTTTATATATATACAAAATATGTCAGTTATATTTTGTGAAGAAAAAATGTCAGCCAAATAGTTTAGACATGTTTGCTGCCCATGATAAATTTAATTTTAGAAATTTTGAACCTTTGAAAAACTATTGATAAATCAGCCAAAGTGTCCTATGTTATTTAATTTTTTCTGCATGTAAGTTTTCTAAATTTTGGTTGCATTTGGTTCAAAATGAACAGATACATTTATATTCTATACCACAATGAAATCAGTTTGGAAGATGTGGTGGCTCTGTAATATGCCAACATGGCTAGACTTAAAGCATTTTCCCCAGAAGTCTTCCATTCTTCTTTCCTGTATGTTTGTTTCTGATAGGTTGGGCCATAAGAAACATTTTGCATATGATTTGGTGGATGAAAGACAAGCAGCACTGATTAAGGTGTTCCCCTGCCAACACATTCAAAAGACGTCTGGGCAGGTGCTTCTATAGTGCATACATCTTGTCTCTTATGTGCTGACTCCTGTCAATTGTATGAGTTTTAAGCTTCATGACAAAGGGCACCAAGTTTTCTTGCAAAACTCCCACTTAATGAGGGTCATAGACAATAAGAACTGACAAAACTCCAGTTAATCTTTGTTGATTCCTGACCATGCTCATGGCCCACAGCTCATGTTCCTGGGTTTCCAGCTTGTCTTTGATCTCCCCACTTTACCTTTATCTTTTTTTCTTCAAGGCCTTCCCTGTAAACGTCAGGTTCCAAAATCATTCATGAAAATAATGGCATTAAAAAGATACCCTAGGCAGCTCCCACAATTGCCTAAGGTTAAATCCCTGTAACAAGTCATATCTGTGTATATGTTTATATATATATATATATATATATATATATATATATATATATGGGTGTGTACATGTATGTGTATGCATATTGTTATTGTAACTCAAAGTCATGAGATTATGCCCTTGTCAAAAGTTGAAAATAATGTGCAGTACCTGATGTGGAGGAAGAGTCTTGTGTATTGGAAGAACTGAAAAATGATCAGTCTGGTTGACTCATGGTGGTGCTCCATGGGAGAGAAATAGAAAACAGTTTGGAGTAGCACACACGATCTGAATTTTGAAGTTCAGATTTTACTCTGAGTGCAGTTATAAGCCATTGAAGTGTTTGAGTGTGAGAGTAACACAATTTTATGTACATTTAAGAAGATTCCTTCAAGAAGTGGGTGAAACAGTAAAAAATAGAAATGAAGAGACAAATTAGGAGGCTGTTAGTGTAAACCAGGAAATATATGATAGACGCTTGGATTAAGATAAATAACAAATAATATGGAGCAAAATAGGTTGATTTTAGATGGATTTTGACAATGTAATTGACAAAATTTGCTAATAATTGAATGTGGGGTAGGTGTGTAAGAGAAAGAGGAATCTGGACAATCATTAGGTTTCATACTTTTGAAAAAAATTTAATAAATATAGATGACTGCAGTTATTACTGAGATGAAGAATGAGCATGTATGTGCCTGTCTGTTTGCATGTGTGTTTTGTATTTTTATAAAGAAAATAGGATTGCAGGATACATAAACAGTTCATGTATACATGCTAAGTCAATTTCTCAGTCTTTGCCTCTGTCTGCCTGTCTCTCTTATTCCCTGTATCTTTTTTTTTATCTAGAGAGAAGCTAAGAAAAAAAATGTATGAGGCTTCTTACAATAGAGACAGTGTGAATGTACTTTTTAGCACTAAGATATCAAATTACAAATAAGATCTAAGCTCATTCCAGGCAAGGGTTAAGTCACATACCTACTACACTGAAAGAATAAACAGTGTTCTAACTCCCACTAGGTAGGTTTTTTTCCCCCCAGCAGCCAAATAAGCACTGGCTTGCAGATCAGCAGCAGTTTCAGCTCATTCACCAACAGACACTGACTAACTGACCCTCTATTCCACAAGCCAAAACTACAGCTTTAGTGGACAAGAGACTGAGTTCAGTAATTTTTGCTTGACCAGAAACCACCAACCATGAACTGGTTTCTGGCTGTTTTAGAGAAGTAACACACTTGAGTGCGTTCGTGGACCGGCTTCCCTTTTTGACATATGGGATCTAATTTTAATGTATGTACATGTTAAGTATATATCTCAAGGTGAATATGGTACATACATAACATATATGTTTGCTAATCACCCATGCATACCACCCCTGTTTGTGAATATTCATAGGTCCTCTTATATCCTGTTAAATATGTATACTTGGCCAACCTGTTCAGCATAAATTCTTGCCTCACCCACTCCTATCTTTTGGGGTCTGCTAATGTTCTGATGTGGTTTGGCTCTGTGTCCCCACCCAAATCTCATATTGAATTATTAGCCCCATAATCCCCACATGTCTAGGAAGAGACCTGATGAGAGGTGAATGGATCCTGAGGGTGGTTCCCCCCATGTTGTTCTTATGATAGTTAGTTCTCCTGGGATCTGATGGTTTTATAAGGCGTTCCCCCTTCACTAGGCTCATTCTCTCTCCTGCCACCCTATAAAGAGATCCTCAATTGGGGACGATTTTGCTCCATAAAGGACATTGTCACTATATGGAAACATTTTTGGTTGCCACAACTCGTGGGAGAGGTACAACTGGCATCTAGTGGATTGAGGTCAGGTGTGCTGCTACACATCCTACAATGCACAGGACAGAAACTCAAAAGGGATATTTTCTTTGCATAAAATGTCAGTATTACTGAGGTTGCAGAAACACTAATATAGAAAATATATATATATATGTATGCATATTTTTTGAGATGGAGTTTTGCTCTTGTCACTCAGGCTGGAGTGCAATGGTGTGATCTTGGCCTACTTCAACCTCCACCTCCCAGGTTCAAGCAATTATCCTGCCTCAGCCTCCTGAGTAGCTGGGATTACAGGCGCCCACCACCATGACTGGCTAATTTTCTTTTTTAAGAAAGAAAATTCTTTTTTTTTTTTTTTTTTTTTTTTTTTGAGACAGAGTTTCGCTCTTGTCACCCAGGCTGGAGTGCAATGGCGCGATCTCGGCTCACCACAACCTCCGCCTCCTGGGCTCAGGCAATTCTCCTGCCTCAGCCTCCTGAGTAGCTGGGATTACAGGCACGTGCCACCATGCCCAGCTAATTTTTTGTATCTTTAGTAGAGACGGGGTTTCACCATGTTGACCAGGATGGTCTCGATCTCTCGACCTCGTGATCCACCCGCCTCAGCCTCCCAAAGTGCTGGGATTACAGGCTTGAGCCACCGCGCCCGGCTAAGAAAATTCTTAAATTTGGCCAGGCTGGTCTCAAAGTCCTGACCTCAGGTAATCCACCTGCCTTGGCCTCCCAAAGTGCTAGGATTACAGGTGTGAGTCACTGCTCCCAGCCTAGAATTATAAATATTTTAATAAACAAATATAAATTGTGCAATTTAAGAGAAATTAATACTTCAAAAAAATTAGACACCATGAAATAGTGTGTGCCAGATAGGACCTTGTTATATTATTAAAATTATGTCCTTTGTAGAGTCAAAAAAGCTAAATCTTCTAAAAAAAAAATGCAATAGCAAACAAAGCTGAAAGTTCCAATATTTCTCTCAGCACCATTTCTCTGAGTTACATTCTTTTAGCTTGTAAGTAATTCCTCAGAGCAGGCGTCCCCAAACTATGGCCCCCTGAGGCCATTTATCCGGCCCCCTGAGGCCATTTATCCGGCTCCCCTCCGCACTTCAGGAAGGGGCACCTCTTTCATTGGTGGTCAGTGAGAGGAGCACAGTATGTGGCGGTCCTCCAATGGTCTGAGGGACAGTGAACTGGCCCACTGTGTAAAAAATTTGGGGATGCCTGCTTCAGAGTAAACATAGAACTATAGAAAATGTAGAAAATTAATTGGTTTTCATTGAGGGAGGTCCATGAAGAAGTTGTTTTCTTTTTGAGTCATACTTGTAACTAGGTGAAAACATCGCATAGATTATATTCAGAGCCAAAAAGCTCTTGTAGAATTTAGTGTATTTATTTTACATAGTTCTAGCATTGTAGCATTCTTGATTAGTTACAGGCTCTACTGTTATTACTAACTTGGATATATGAAGTACTACTTATCTCCTTTAGTTAAATTAAAATATAACTGAATAAAAATGAAAAAAGGAAGAAAAGGGGAGTAAAGGAAAAAGGGATGGGGAGAGAGAGAAGGAAGTAAGTAAGGAGGGGAGGAAGAAAAGAAAAACAAGAAAGAAGGAAAGAAAGAAAAAACAATTGAAAGGAAATCAGTATAATTTAAATGAGTGTTATCTTTTTATAGGGATGGCTTCAAATCTGCAGCCATTTATTCCGTTGGTTTTAATTGTACTCAAAACAGGAGAATAGTACTACAATATTTTATAGCTACAGCCAGCACAAATATTTTCCAAAGTATGACCCATATACCCTGTAGGATCTCCGTAACATTTAAGATACATACTGTGAGAACTCGGAGTCCTCAGGAAGTCTTGCTTATTTCCCTCAAGAGGATCTCAGGTTATCACAGTAACCTCTAGTTAATTATTCTGTTCATACATCATTTCCCCATCCTACATGTGCTGGGCCACCTCTGCAATAGATCTATACCTATGTGCAACTCAGATATTTTCCTATCCTCAGAGTTCAAACACCATATACACACAGACATACACATACTCGTATGCACGCACAGGTGCCCATGATCATGTGTGCACACATGCACACATAAAATGCAAACAATACACAAAACGTTTCTTAGCATAACACTCTAAGAATGTGTGTGAGACAGGAGAATGAAGGGAGGTGACATTTCAGCCATGGAGCTGAGTGCTGAGATTCAAAGTTCCCCAGGTGATGCTAATATACAGCCAGGCTTGTCAATCATTGTTTACAGAAATTCAGAATTGCTAAAACAGGAAGGTTAACATTCTCACCTCAGAAAAATGGTGGGTGAGGGGATGGATATGGTGATTGGCTTCATTGTTTCTGTAATGTATGCATATCAAACATCCCATTGTACCCCATACATATCTTCAATTGTTGTTAGTCAAATAGAAATTTATTTTTTATTTATTTTTTATTTTTATTTATTTTTTATTGCATTTTAGGTTTTGGGGTACATGTGATGAACATGCAAGATTGTTGCATAGGTACACACATAGCAGTGTGGTTTGCTGCCTTCCGTCCCCTCACCTGTATCTGTCATTTCTCCCCATGCTATCTCTTCCCACCTCCCCACCCCTCCACCCCTCCCCCATTTGCCCCCAATGGACCCCAGTGTGTAGTGCTTCCCTCCCTGTGTCCATATGTTCTCATTGTTCAACACCCGCCTATGAGTGAGAATATACGGTGTTTGATTTTCTGCTCTTGTGTCAGTTTGCTGAGAATGATGGTTTCCAGGTTCATCCATGTCCCTACAAAGGACGTGAACTCATCGTTTTTGATGGCTGCGTAATATTCCATGGTGTATATGTACCACATTTTCCATATCCAGTCTATCATCGTTGGGCATTTGGGTTGGTTCCAGGTCTTTGCTATTGTAAACAGTGCTGCAATGAACATTCGTGTGCACGTGTCCTTGTAGTAGAATGATTTATAATCCTTTGGATATATACCCAGTAATGGGATTGCTGGGTCAAATGGGATTTCTATTTTTAGGTCCTTGAGGAATCGCCACACTGTCTTCCACAATGGTTGAATTAATTTACATTCCCACCAACAGTGTAAGAGTGTTCCTATTTCTCCACATCCTCTCCAGCATCTGTTGTTTCCCGATTTTTTAATGATCGCCATTATAACTGGTGTGAGATGGTATCTCAATGTGGTTTTGATTTGCATTTCTCCGATAACCAGTGATGATGAGCATTTTTTCATATGTTTGTTGACCTCCTGTATCTCTTCTTTTGTAAAGTATCTGTTCATATCCTTCGCCCATTTTTGAATGGGCTTGTTTGTTTTTTTCTTGTAGATCTCCTTTCTTCTCATGTGGGCACTCATTGCTATATATTTTCCTCTAGAGACTGCTTTAAATGTGTCCCAGAGATTCTGGTATGTTGTGTCTTCGTTCTCATTGGTTTCGAAGAACATCTTTATTTCTGCCTTCATTTCATTGTTTAACCAGTCAACATTCAGGAGCAAATATTCAGTTTCCATGAAGCTGTGCGGTTCTGAGTTAGTTTCTGCATTCTGAGTTCTAACTCGATTGCACTGTGGTCTGAGAGACTGTTTGTTATGATTTCTGTTCTTTTGCATTTGCTGAGGAGTGATTTATTGCCAATTATGTGGTCAATTTTAGAGTAGGTGTGATGTGGTGCTGAGAAGAATGTATATTCTGTGGATTTGGGGTGGAGAGTTCTGTAAATGTCTATTAGGTTTGCTTGTTCCAGGTCTGTATTCAGGTCCTGGATATCCTTGTTGATTTTCTGTCTGGTTGATCTGTCTAATATTGACAATGGGGTGTTAAAGTCTCCCACTATTATTGTGTGGGAGTCTAAGTCTCTTTGTAAGTCATTAAGAACTTGCCTTATGTATCTGGGTGCTCCTGTATTGGGTGTGTATATATTTAGGATCATTAGCTCTTCTTGTTGCAGTGATCCTTTTACCATTATGTAATGTCTTTCTTTGTCTCTTTTGATCTTTGTTGTTTTAAAGTCTATTTTATCAGAGATGAGAATTGCAACTCCTGCCTTTTTTTGCTCTCCATTTGCTTGGTAGATCTTCCTCCATCCCTTTATTTTGAGCCTTTGTGTATCCTTGCATGTAAGATGGGTTTCCTGGATACAGCACACTGACGGGTTTTGGCTTTTTATCGAATTTGCCAGTCTGTGTCTTTTGATTGGGGCATTTAGTCCATTGACATTTAGGGATAGTATTGTTATGTGTGAATTTGATACTGTCATTTTGATGCTACCTGGCTGTTTTGTTGGTTAGTTGATGCAGATTCTTGATTGTGTTGATGCTCTTTTACCATTTGGTGTGTTTTTGGAGTGGCTGGTACTGGTTGTTCCTTTATATGTGTAGAGCCTCTTTCAGGAGTTCTTGTAGGGCAGGTTTGGTGGTGATGAAATCTCTGAGTGCTTGCTTGTTCACAAAGGATTTTATTTTTCCTTCACTTATGAAGCTTAGTTTGGCTGGATAGGAGATTCTGGGTTGAAAGTTCTTTTCTTTAAGGATGTTGAATATTGGCCCCCAATCTCTTCTGGCTTGTAGGGTTTCTGCTGAGAGATCTGCTGTGAGTCTAATGGGCTTCCCTTTGTGGGTAACCCGACCTTTCTCTCTGGCTGCCCTTAGCATTTTCTCTTTCATTTCAACCCTGGTGAATCTGACAATTATGTGCCTTGGGGTTGCTCTTCTTGAGGAATATGTTTGTGGTGTTCTCTGTATTTCCTGGATTTGAATATTGGTCTGCCTTGCTAGGTTGGGGAAGTTTTCCTGGATAATATCCTGAAGAGTATTTTCCAGCTTGGATTCATTCTCTTCATCACATTCAGGTACACCTATCAGACGTAGATTAGGTCTTTTCACATAGTCCCACATTTCTTGAAGATTTTGTTCATTCCTTTTTGCGCTTTTTTTCTCTGTTCTTGCCTTCTCTTTTTATTTCATTGAGTTGATCTTCGACCTCTGATATCCTTTCTTCTGCTTGGTCTATTCGGCTGTTGAAACTTGTGCATGCTTCACGAAGTTCTCGTGTTGCGTTTTGAAGCTCCATCAATTCACTTATACTCCTCTCTATGCTGTCCATTCTCGTCAGCAGTTCGTCCAATCTTTTTTCAAGGTTCCTCTTTTCTTTGCGTTCGGTTAGAACATGTTCTTTTAGCTCACTGTAGTTTCTTACTACCCACCTTCTGAAGTCTGATTCTGTCATTTCATCACCCTCCTTCTCCATCCGGTCTGGTTCCCTTGCTGGTGAGGAGTTGTGATCCCTTTTAGGAGGAGAGGTGTTCTGGTTTCGGGAGTTTTCATCCTTTTTGTGCTGGTTTCTTCCCATTTTTGTGGGTTTAACCACCTGTTGTCTGTCTCTGTCCCAGGGAGTTGGAGCTTTATGAGATTCCGTTGCACTACTGCCTTTTTTTAAAATTTTTCTTTCAGGTCTGACCCGCCCAGCTAGCAGCACGCCTAGCCACTGCCTGCCGGCAGGGGCTTTGCTGAGCTGCTGTGGGCTCCGCCCAGCTTCCCTGAGCTCTTCCCTGCAGTCCTTTTTATATGGGCGTAGTTAGAACTGTCTGGGCAATGGTGGCCCCGCCTCTGTTATGGCGGACTCTCTCTGTTGTGGCAGGTTGCCTCGGCAACGGCTGGTTGCCTCGGCAATGGCAGCCTGCCTCCTTAGCGGTGGAGATTCTCAGTAATGGCGGAAGCCCCTCCCCCACCGAGCCGGACCGTCCTGGTTCAGCTGTGCTTGGTTTGAAGGACTCAACCCAGAGGGTTTCCAATTACTGTTTTTGTTTTCGTTGTTGTTGGGGGTGGAGGGGTGGGACCAACCTAGCCTGATCACCTGGCTCCCTGACTCAGAGTCTTTTAAGTTGAACGACCCCGCGTTCCAGTCGCTTGTTGAAAAGGCGCTGGGATCTCCCGTGCTGCGACTCATGGAGTCGGCTCGAACTGCGGTGCCGGCTCCTGGCGGATTTTTTGCCTAGGAATCTCCTGGCCTGACTTGCTATTTCAGATGAGTGGGGGACTCTGCCGTCTCAGGGCTCTGCTCGCCAGCTAAGAGGGCTCCCAGACCAGTGGCTTTTGTACGGAGAACCGCAGCAACAGGGAGTGGTCACAGCAGCCGCGCGGGCGGAATCAGCCCCATGGGGGCCAAAACAGCCACACCGGCTGGGACTGCGACGCTGGCGACCCCTCTGCCTGGGTATCTCCTGGTCTGTGGGCAATAAGAGTTCGTCTGGAAATGCAGCGTCCACTCACCCTCTGCACTTTCACTGGGAGCTGAAGTCCTGCGCTGTTCGTAGGCGGCCATCTTCCCCGTTTTGATCCTCAAATAGAAATTTAAACAAAAACATAATTCTGGTATAGCAGCTTAAGATCTTTTTTTTTTTTTTCTTTTTAACCTTGTTACATTCACTCTGGGTAGCTTGAATAGCATTTCATTGTATACACTTAACTAGAGCTGTGTTTTTGTCTTATTTGTTGCCCCCTAGCGGCTAAAACACACTGGTACATAATATATACTAAATAACATTTGCTAAATGCATGGATAAATTAATCATTCAGTCAATTAGTATATTCAAAGTAAGATTAAAAGGTATTTTTAACCTGTTGGTAGATATAATGGGATATTACCTTTGCTTCATATTTACTTCCTTAAACTTTAATGCGCTCTCAGGAGTGATAAGAGCAACATTTCTTTTTAAAATCTGAGGTTTGGGGGAGGGGTCTTTGAACTTCCTAAAACTGAATGCACAATTTTGTTTATCTGTCTTATTTTTCTCCCTTGAAATAATGTCTGACTTTTCACGTGTTTTCAAAGTTGTCCAACAATCCTGAAAGATTGAGAATGACTCAGTCAGAGAATGTATAGTTCTTTCCTTGACAGGCATTTTTCTCCTAGTGAAGGTTTCTCTCTGATTCTCTTACAAAGGTAACTTGCCTTGTGTATTTAAATAGGATTTAGTAGCAAGCATATACATTTCACACTTTCAGTAACCTCAGATTGAATAACATGACATTCACTTATGGCGCTAACAAAGTAGAATGTGAAAATCGTGAATGGAAATGAAGAAATGTGCCAGTAGCCTGAACTTTGGATAGTTTTATACCTGCTTCCCTTTACTCAAGACAGATTTGGCCAATTACAGGAGCAAGGGCTTAAATGCCTTCTGACTCCACAAAGGTGTGTTTGATTCTGCAAATATGCCAATTCCCCTGCTCTCTCTTATTACATGATTGGAAGCACCAGTTGCTCAGAAGTGCTAAGCAAATAGCCGCTTGTTTGCTGGAGCTGCAGCAGTAAGGAGGATTTTGAGCTAGTAAAGGGTGTGCAATGCCCTTTATATATTCCTTGCAGCTTTGGAAAATCGGCAAAGGTCATTTGCTATTATTTTGTGAATTAGCAAAGTTCTATTTTCATAGTGCTTTTTTCTGTTAAACCATGTTTTCCTTTGTGTAATCATAAATTGGTAAATCAAAAGAACCCATTTGATAAATATATATTGGGTGATTACAGTTTGCAAATTACTGTAAAACAACTCGATTTAATAAACATTTTTTGTCTTTAAAGAAGCAGTTAAAGATCACTAAGAGTGAAAAATAAACCAATGAATCTACTTGTATGTTAACATGATTAACATTGTTGGTTACATTTGTGTGATACTAATTTTTTGTAAAACAGTGATGAGACTGATTTTTCTATTTTTCTGTAATCTGAGGTGATAAAATAATTTGCAGCCTTTGTATATTAAATTTCAAGTAGAATTTGAGGAATGCAAGAATGACCATAGTTTTTTTAGAAGATCAATTTTGTCTGTCTAGACATTATGAATGTGACTATTGTAGATTTTAGAATGTCTCAAACTATCTGTTCTCCATACTGTGAATTTAAATCTGATGAGCATAGTTCAGCTTTTTAAATAGGACTCTGAAGTGTTTTGTTTTAATAGCAGCTTTAAATTCATGGCAATTTATATTAATATTCCATGATTGTGACATTCTTTACAGATATACTGATTCGGTGGTCTTGTGTATAATCTCACGTCAAACAGAACAAACTTTGTCATCTACCACCATCTTCCTCATCTTCCCGTTGTCTCTTTTACATAATATAAATAGTCTTGAACAATTTACTTTACCTCTTTGGGCTTTAGTTTCCCTATCAGTATGGTTAGAACAGTAAAACAGCTTTCTGGGTCAGACTCAGATATATTTGTCTCAAAAGCCTTTCAGGATCAACTGCTCAGGTGATCTTTTGGTGAAGCCAAGGTTGAGAAACTCCTGACATAGAGCAGGTGTCAGCTCACTGTTATTCAAGGGTCAAAGCTAGCTCACTACTTGATTTTACAAATATCGGTTTATTGGAACACAGCCATGCTCATTCATTTGTGTATTGTCTGTGACTGATTTTGTGCTACAATGACATACTTGAATATTTGTGATGGAGACTTTATAAACTGCAAAGCCACAAATATTTACTATTTGGCCCTGTACAGAGAAAGTTTCATAGCCTCTGTCATGTAGGGAAGAATATAGGATCTGAAGTCAGATAGAACTAGATTTCAAATCTGGTTCTTGCTTTTATTTACTGTATAATATGAGAAAAGTCATTTCAAGTCTCTGAGCTTCATGTATGGTGATTGTGAGGATTATATGACATAACATATTCGAAGTGCTTCAGTGTAGCCAGGCACATAATAAATGTGCGGTGAATGTTTGTTGCTACTCTTTTTTTCTTAATTGCACTTTAGGTTCTGGGGTACATGTGCAGATCATGCAGGATTGTTGCATAGGTACACACATGACAATGTAGTTTGCTGCCTCCATCCCCCCGTCACCTACATCTGGCATTTCTCCCCGTGTTATCCCTCCCTGACCTCCCCATCTCACTATCTCTCCCTTGGTCCCCTGCCAACAGACTCCAGTTTGTGATGCTCCCTTCCCTGTGTCCATGTGTTCTCATTATTCAACATCCACCTATGAGTGAGAACATGCAGTGTGTGATTTTCTGTTCTTGTGTCAGTTTGCTGACAATGATGGTTTCCAGTTTCATCCATGTCCTTGCAAAGGAGATGAACTCATTGTTTCTTATGGCTTCATAGTATTCCATGGCATATCTGTGCCACATTTTCCTTGTACAGTCTATCATCAATGTGCATTTGGATTGGTTCCATGTCTTTGCTATTGTAAACAGTGCCGCAGTGAACATATGTGTGCATGTGTCTTTATAATAGAATGATTTCTAATCCTTTGGGTATATACCCAGTAATGGGATTGCTGGGTCAAATGGAATTTCTATTTCTAGATTCTTGAGGAATCACCACACTGTCTTCACAATGGTTGAACAAGTGTTCCTATTTAGTACTTCATTTGCTCCTTCTCAATCTCTCACTATTTCTCTCTCACACACACTCACACATACACAAATGAATGTATACAAAATATCTAGGAAATAAGACTACTCCCCCAAAGACCGATTCAGTTATACCCTGAATACTGCAAGGTACTATAAGTTTAGACATTACTGGGAAGCTACAGCAAGTTGTACTCCCAGAAATTGTGAGCATAGTTGCTTCAGAAACAGTGAAAACATTTATTTCTGGAGTCTCAAGTATCTACTTCTTGTGAAATTTTAATGAACAAAATGCTAAGCCAACAAAACGAATGTTTAATAAATATTTATTGAACATCTACCATATGTCAGCTGCTAGGCTAAGTGCTGAGAACATGATGATGAACAAGACATGATAATTGCCTTCAAGAGCCTTAAACTACAGTGGTAAAGATCAGTAAGTAAACAGTCAATTACAGACTGTGTAAGTCATAATATAATATTTTACATAGAATGTGTTATTTATGTATGTGTTAATAACATAAATGTATAAGTAGTAACAGAAAGTGTTACACAGAATGTGTTAAAGTTAACAGTCATTTACTCTCATTAGTGCTGAGGTACCCCTTCGTGTACAATGCACCTCAAGACCTATCTTGTTCACCTTATATTTCAGCACTCTTCATTCCCTAGAGAACATATTAGAAGGAGTCCAGAGCAGGAACAGGCAGTTGAGTTAAGAGGCTCATAGAATCATCAAGGCAAAATGTGAGGATATCTTAGCAGTGGTGGTGGTGATGGAGAAAAGTGAACTTATTCTATAATTTTGAAAGTAAAATTAAGAAGTTTATCTTGAATTGCATATGGGGAATGATTAAGAAGCAATTGTTGAGGATAAGTACCAGGGACATAGCTTCTGCAACTTTATGTCTAACAGTGTTGATTCTTGAGATAGGGTATATTGGAAGAGGTCTAGGTTTTATAGATGTGCTAGATACATTCCATTTAACTTTCTTGATTTTTTTCTTTATTCTTCTCTGACCTATTTCTGTCCTGGGGTGCTGCCATTATAGCCTCCATAGGCTCATCCTCCTCGCTCTCTGATATCTTGTTGTATTTAGCCAATGAGAGGCTCTGGCAGGAGATTACTGGGCAGTTTGAGAGATAAACGGATGCATTATTTCCCTCGCACTTCTTACTTGTCCACAGTCTATTAGTGGTTTTATTCCTCTGACTTAAGGCCACTGTTGTTTTAGGATAGTACTTTCCTAAGCTATAATTAGCCAAAGACTCCAGTTATGTCTCTTTCTCCTGTCCCCTTGAAGCCTATGAATGGCAACATCTCACTGTTACTGTGTTATGGTGGTTCAAGATCCTTTACTGGTTTCTATAAACCTGACCACAATATTTATAAATAGTCTTTCTATTTATCCCTTTCCAAGGAGTCATCTGTAACTACTAGGACTTGGATAGATAAAATGTGTAATATTATAGTTTGGTGTCCACTTCTGAGTTTGAGGAGTTTTTCAGATATGTAAGAGTAAAGATCAACAGCAGAGATTAATTTGTATGTTTGGAGCTCAAATAAATGGTCTAGGATAGGATTATACCATGTGCTAGACACTGTACTGGACACTTTGAAAACATTTCTTTATAATACACTAACTTTGCCATGTGCAGTGGCTCACGCCTGTAATCCCAGCACTTTGGGAGGCAGATTGCTTTGAGCTCAAGAGTTCTAGACAAGCCTGGGCAACATGTAGAAATGCCAACTTTGCAAAAAATACAAAAATTCACCCGGTGTTGGTGGCTCGCACCTGTAGTCCCAGCTACATGGGAGGCTGAGGCTGGAGAATCTCTTGAGTTCAGGAAGCAGAGGTTGCAGGGAGCCAAGATCACACCACTGCACTCCAGCCTGGGTGGCAGAACTAGATGCTGTCCCAATAATAATAATAATAGTAATAAAAAACTGTGATCTAGCACTTTTACCATACTAGCAGTGAGAAACCATCCTGGATTTCCTGGAACTGAGACATTTTCTCAGATGTGAGGCTTCTCAGTACTATACCAGAAAATTTTAGAATGGATCAGCATTAATTTGTCACCCTATGGTTTACCATTTGGAATTTGAGGCTCAGAATATTTAAGAATCTATTTTAAAGTCCCCAGGTAGGTAGAGGCTAGAGTTGGGATTTTCTCAAACCCTATCTGATTTTAACAACTAAAATAATTTCAGTATAGATCATTCAGTCTCATGCCTGAATTTTCCTTAGAATAATCTGAAGTCTTAACTAAAAAAAAAAAAAAAAAAAAAAGAAAAGAAAAGTCTTGAAAAAAACGAATGAATAAACTCAAATTTTAAAACATCATGTCAACCACTGAAGGAACACAACATAAAGATAAGTAATATACATGTCTTGCCCTTAAGGCATCTATAATCAAGTGAGAAAGTTGGGCATGTTGAAAAAAAAAAAAAAAAAAAAACTAAATATGAAAAGGCACAGGTAATGAGTGACAAAGCTGGAAACTGATGAGTCTGACAGGCAGACCCTGACCCCACAATGGGTGAAGAAATTCCCTAAGACACAGAATATAGTGGAAGAATGGGCTAGGGGTGTCCATGGCCACTCACTCGAAGAAGTTAATGGCCACTGGCCCTGACATGCTGGCCTTCCCAGCCATTATTCAGCACACATTAAATGACAAAGGTTTTGAGTCAACATCACTAGAGGATAAAAATTAAAGGCCAGGTTCTGATACCTAAAGCAAACACCATCTGTGGGTAATAAACTTCTGCCCACCCCTCACCAGTAGAAGGCAGTTATGCACATGTGAATGATCAAATGTTTGCTAATGGAGGTGGGGCTAAACAGACCTGTTGGGGAGGACTCCATACAATTCCTACTATTCCTACTCTGTTCTAATGCCCTAGGATAAGAACTGACCACCTTTGGCCCATTCTCTTATCTGAAGCTATGTAAACAACCTGGCTTTCCAAGGGGGTTTTGTGACTATTCCCTATAACTATCTCTAATATTTTTTCCTTAATATTTTTGCCACCATCCTGACTGAATTACCACATTGATCCCAGGACTGCCTCACTTCAAAATGCTATAATGGAAGTAAAATAAAAGTGTTCTCAAACACAATACAATGAATAAATAAGAAAATGAATGAATGAATGAATCCACTCCTCAGAGCACACTTGTGTCAGACATGATGCTAGCTGTGGGAGACTGAAACATATCTGTTTTTGAGGAAGTGACAATGGTGGTGTTAAACAGGTGTGCAAAGGTATGTATTTTTATGGTTAGTCAAAAAAATGAGCTAGTTAGTGGGTTGCCTATGATCACATGATTATTAAAGTTTAGAACTGAGCTTTGAACTCAGATATGACTCAGAAACTATCAGGACTATAAAATTGACAAAGGAATGGTGGAGTGAATAGTTACATAAATGTGACTTGGGGAGCATGGAAACTAGAATTAGAAGACATGTGGCAAAACAACATAAAAATGCTCAATGCTATTAAATACATGTCAATGTGGAGGATAAAGGCACCTTATAGATATCTTTGAAGGAAAGTGAAAGGCATTAGGTCTTGGGATTCTAATGAAGTCTGAATATTTACTTTATGATTGACAATATATTCTTCTAATTTAAGCATATCCTTATGTAGCATATCAGCTCCCCCTTTCCTAATGTGCAAAGCATAGAAGAAAAAAATAAATGATAGGCCTCTGCCTTAGAATAATTTTTGGTCTAGTCAAGGATAAAATAAAACAACTAACAGAGGCAATTGCTGTGGGAAAGACAGAGGTGGCTTAAGTGAAGAAAACATAAATTTTTCAGGGAAAAAGAAAAAGAAGGGTGATTCAGGTACAGAAACTGTAAAACAAAGCCAAAAGCTTGGATGTCTGTGAATTGCTGGAGAAATAGTTAATTGTTCTGCCAACTTGTCTAGCTTGCTGACTGGAATCCTAGTGTTTGGGGTTCAGGGAAGCCCTCAGCTTGCCTGAGAGGATGTTTCTCCAAGGTTCTTGGTCTACTACTCTCTCAAGAATGAGAGAGGGGACCAGGTGTGCTCACAAAGTAAATAAACTCAGAACCCAGAGTTTTTGCGGAAAGTTAATTCATTTTAGGTGGAGAAAGAAAAAAAGGAGAAGAGAGAAAACTTCCACATGAGAGAGGCAAAGTATGTGGAAGGGGACTCCAGAGGGGAAATCCAGGAGAGAGAAAGATTGCTTCCACGAGGGTAGTATTCCTGGAAGGGGACTCAAACATGGAGTCCAAAGAGGTGTGGATGAAGGGGACTTTTAACCTGGGAGGAACCCCATCTTATCCAAGATGTCAGGCCAATGAAAGGAGTTCCTTAGAACTTCTGCTGGAGTGATCGATTTTGTTTCTTCCCAGGGTGGCACAAAAATTTAAAACAGACGGTTAAATCTTCTGGATGGAGAGAGATGGGAGGGAGGCATGGCACTGGGAAGTTCTTGCCCTTAGGTTTCTATGCCCCCGTGTGGACCTAGAAAGAGAACATATTCCCTCACTACAATATGCTTCTCCTAGGCATATTTATAATACTGGAAAAAAAAAACTTGTTTTCATTAAAGTCAGACTAGAAAAGTATAGATGAATGGGATTAAATGAGGTACCTGTTAATGGTTGAGACTGTGGTGCTCTAATGAAAATTGGAATTTAGAATTAGATTATATCATCTGGGGGCATTTAAAGAATAAGGCAGTTTCCCTAATTGAATGTGCTTTGTATAGAGATGTATAGGCAGCAAACCAGATTCCACAGTAGGCATATTCAAATAGCTTTGCTTATGTTACACAGTGATTGCCAAAAAAATCATCTGGTGATGTAGTTCAGAGATTCTATATTTTTTTAAAAAATTAAATAAGACTTTTTGAATAGACTCATGCAAACATTATTACCTCTATTTTTAAAAAGTTAGTTTGATGTAAACCAATTTTTGGTAACACAGTCTTTTGATAAATTATTATACAGTGTTTTGGCATTCTGTGTAGACCCTAATTATAGATTTGTTTCCTGATATTTGAAAGTCAGTAAAATAGTGGTGCCATATTTCTAATAGGAAGTAAAATCGTGAGGGGTGGCTGAGCTGCAAGCCAGGTGAGAGAGAGCATCATAATGAGAAATGCATTACAGTCTTCTGAGAGAGGTTTATGATTGGAAATCATTAGTGGAAAGTAAGATTTTGCTGATTTGTTTTAAAATGAGAAAAATCTTAGAACTATTAGTAATGCAAGTGTGACCTTTGCCAAGTTGTTGCTCCGAAATTGTCATGAAAGTGAATAATGATATCTTGCAATTATTATAATACTTAGAACTCTATTACCACACTACTCTGTGGTAGAAACTACTGTGGTGAATTCTTATAATAGCTTGTTTTGAAGTGTGAATAATATGTATTTATATTTTTATGTTGACTCCCTTAAGTGAGCCTTCTAAAGGATGAAATCTGCTTTCCAAACACATTTAGACTACAAATAAGAGATGATGAATGAAGTTAATAAAATGAGGAGTCATTTCTCCTTCACATGCATCTATCCTTTGTCATATGCCTGCCAAGAGCTAAGAATGCTACACAGATTTCCACATAAATGATATAATGTAATTATCACTACCTGTGAAAATGTTTAATTATTCTATTTTACCAATGATTAAATGGACAGTTGGAGAAGTAAAGTGACTTGTTTGCTTCCACACAGGGATTAAACCAAAGGTGAACCTATTCTCTTCCATATAAATATTTTCCTTGGCCGGGCTCAGTGGCTCACGCCCGTAATCCCAGCACTTTGGGAGGCCGAGGCTGGCAGATCATGAGGTCAACAGATCGAGACCATCCTGGCCAACATGGTGAAACCCCATCTCTACTAAAAAAATACAAAAATTAGCTAGGTGTGGTGGCGCACCCCTGTAGTCCCAGCTACTCAGGAGGCTGAGGCAGGAGAATCCCTTGAACCCAGGAGGCGAAAATTGCAGTGAGCCAAGATTGCGCCACTGCACTCCAGCCTGGCGCCTGGTGACAGAGAAAGACTACGTCTCAAAAAAAAAAAAAAAAAAAAAAAAAGAAAAAAAAGAAAAAAAAATTTCCTTAATATTTTCATGGATGTCACATTTTGAGATAGTATTAAGAAATGAAGGACAAATTATACAGTTAGGGTATACCAATCAAGCAAAAGAATAAAAAACACTTTTATTACATTTAAACAGTAGAAAGAAAATCTTCATAATGCATTCATAGTACCTTTTTTGGGGATTTATTATTGATAGATTGCTTGGTAATACTAAAGTATCAAATACAATGATAAAAAGGTAATTAAGAGTTATGGGTTGCAGGATTGCCAGATATGTGATTTGGTAGCCATATTTCCAACATGTATCAAATATTAGTTAAATACTTCCTTGTGTCAGCTCCAGAGTTGGCTTTTCCTTTCTTGGACCCATGTTATATCTATTTTTTTTTTCTACAACGACCTGTAAACTCTAGATATCTGAGACAGTTCTCAGGCAATTAAGAAAGTTTATTTTGCCAAGGACACGCTCACGCCTGTGACACAGCCTCAGGATATCCTGACATAATGTAGCCAAGGTGGCTGAAGTAGAGCTTCATTTTACACATTTTAGGGAAAAAGGAAACATCAATAAATATATGTAGATGTACATTGGTTCAGTCTAGAAAGGCGGGAACAACTCAAAGCAGGGCAGGGGCTTCCAGAACATAGGTAGATAAGAGACAAATGGTTGCCTTCTTTGGAGTTTCCGATTAGCCTTTTACTGAATAGGCAATTTAGAGGAATCGTCATTTTTGCCTTAGTCTAGCTCAGTGAAACAATAGGGAAAAGGATGCAATCAGATGTGCATTTGTCTCCCATAAGCAGAGGATGACTTTGAGTTCTGTTTGTTTTTTGCTCACAAGGAATTTCCTTGTAATCAAATAGTGAGGGAGATATGTAACTTTTTTTTATCTTAGTAGGTATATTTTTCGGAATGGAATGGGAAGCAGATTTGCCCTAAGCATTTCCCAGCTTGACTTTTCCATTTGGCTTAGTGATTTGGGGGTCCAGAGATTTATTTTCCTTTCACACCCTGATAGTAAATATTTTAGACTTTGCAGCCTGTCATTGTTCCCTGATGCATTCAGTCAATTCTGCATTTGTTGTGAGAAGCATCCATAGAAAATACTTCAACAAATAGGCATGGAGGTGTTTCAATAAAACTTTAAAAATACAGGCAGAGAACTGCATATGGCTTATGTGCCATAAGTTATGGTAGTTGACCATTTCCTGCATTTATTTAATCACAGAATTTAAAAAGAAAATTCTCTCTTACAGAAGTATTTTTAACAAATCTACTCACTCACAGAAATGCATGAGTATATTTTACATGTTTAGAGAAATAAAATAGGGTATTGAGATATGAGTAAAAATAAAAAAAAATACATATTTGACTTCGAAAGTTGACAAAAGGTAAAAAGTGTTTAACACAGAAAAAAATAGAAAATATATAAGGTTTACAATGTCTGTTTCAAATGTAATCGTAGTTCTAATATTTTCTTTTTGGTTATCCCCACATCTGGATACCATGCCTTTCAACTGATTTTCCATAATATTAGGATAATCACAAGACAGGATACTGTTAAAGTCCATGTGTAATAAAATTGAAAACAACAGTTTAAAAATTAATTTAAAAATAATTATATTTGTTTACCTAGTAAGATTTATCCATCATTTTAGTTTCTTCTTATTTAAAAACATTTGGTTATTAATTGGGATTTTGGTAAAAAAAAAAAAAAATCTATGATCAAATTAGCGTAGAAAATGGTCAACTACTCTAGTCTATGGTACATGAATCATATACAGCCCTCTGCTTGTCTTTGTAAATAAAGTTTTATTGAAACACAGCTATGATTTTTGAAGTATTATCTATGGTTGCTTCCCACAATAAATGCAGAATTGATTTGATGCAACAGAGACATATGGGCTACAAAGTTTAAAATATTTACTATCTGACCCTTATACATAAAAAAGTTTGCTAACCCCTGCTCTAAACGAAGTAATTTACTTTATTGTTAGAAATCGCATAACTTCTACTTATCTGTTGTACTTTCTAATTTTCAAAAAGATGTGTTTAATAGATACTGTTTTCCAAACTGTTTGATCATAGTACTGTTTTTGACTCAGCTGATACCAATCAGCTCCTGGTATTAGTGTCCTATTGTATAATTTGAGATGTGTTATTGATTAATTGGAGAAGTCTAACACATACATTCACACTCCACTGTAACTTCCAGACTAACACAGCTAAAGACACAGAAACCTAACAGACACAGCTTATCACAGTACAATATCTCTTGGCTCCCAGTCTTCCACTGAGTGTAATGCAGCTGTTGATGATGCTGTCTGAAACAGGTAGAGCCTTCCTAGATTTTTTAAAAAGCTTAATTTTGAGGTATTCCATAGTATTTATATACTCAGGGCTCACCTATCTATTCAAGAAAAATATATACAGTCTCTTTGCTTAGTATTTCCATTTAAGGGAATGTTTGCAAACATTAGGTTTTCCCTGGTGATGGTCAAAATTCAGTATAAGTGAGGTCACATCCCTAACTAGGAAGAAAAATGGAATTTGTACCCAAAAGTATGTAAGAAGTACTTCTTTCTAGCTTTCCAGCATCCTGGAAAGCCTGTTTTCCTACATCTATGAAACACATGCTTTTTTAAACAATAGTTTCAAAGGCGTATATTACCACTATATTATTTACCTATCTGATATTTTTTGGAAGATGCTCATTATTTCATTATTTAGGAATTATTTCTATTCTTTTTTACTACTTTGTTAAAAGTAAGAGATCTATATTTTATCTACGAGATCATATATTTTGTCTCATTTGACCTATCAAAGAAGTGAATTCCTTTAATCTGATTCTTAATATTAAATCATCATTTCATAAGTATATTTACATACCTAATGTTTAGTTAATAATCAAAGTCATAAAACATATAGACAAACTAAAATCTTTGAGATAATGGCAACAGAAACAACACAATTGTCAAATTCAACCAACCAGCAAGGAATATGAACACGGGAATTATCAGAAAAGTATTATAAAATGAGTGAATATATTTAATATGTCTAGAAAAATTTTTTAATGTGTTTCACCATGAGTAAGAAATAAGAAACCATTATATATAACTAGAAAAAATTAACAAAGCATAAAATAGATCTTTCTAGGAATAAAAAAAAAAGTCATTTAAATTAAAACTTGGTGTAAGGTTTAAACTAAAGCTTAATGTTGGCTGAACAGCATGTTGAACATAGCTAAAGAGAATTGGTATACTTTATAATATATCTAAAATTACTCAGAATTTAGCACACCGAAACTAAGAGATGGAAAGAATGGGCATTAAAAATAATGCATGGCAGACTAAAAAAGATTAAAAGGCATCTGATCAAAATACTAGAGGGATGGAATACCAAAATGGTGGATAAGAAATTTTCAGTGAGTTAATAGCTAAGTATTTTACACAATTGATGAAAGAAATTAATCTTCAAAACAGTAATTTCTTACAAATTCAAAACAGGATGAATAAGATTGAGTCCAAATCTAAGCACAATATAGACAATCTTGAAAAATACTAAAACTAAGAAATAATGTTAATATCAGTCAGATAAATTGTATAGGTTATCTAAAAAGACTAACAATTAGAGTTGAGATAGCAACTGCAGTGATGGGATCCAAGAAATTGCCAATAATCATGTATTTAGAAAATATCTCTTAAAAATAAGAGTGAATTTTATTTTCAAAAATTAATCACATCTCTGGTTAGCTATATTCCTAGGTATTCTATTTGTGTCTGTCATGAATGAGATTTCCTGCCCGATTTGGGCCTCAGCATGGCAGCCGTTGTTGTATAGGAATGTTAGTGATTTTTGTACATTGATTCTGTATCCTGAAACTGCTGAAGTTGTTTATCACCTGAATGAGCTAACCAGGGAGGTAAAAGATCTCTACAATAAGAATTACAAAACACTACTCAAAGAAGTCAGAGATGGAACAAACAAATGGAAAAACATCCCATGCTCATGGATACAGAGAATCATATCATTAAAATGGCCATATCTCCCAAAGCACTCTACAGATTCAATGTTGTTCCTATGAAACGATCAAAGATATTCTTCACAGAACTAGAAAAAAACTATTGTAAAATTCATATGGAACCAAAAAAGAGCCTGAATAGCTCAGGCAATTCTAAGTAAAAAAGAACAAAGCTGAAGGCATCATGTTATCTGACTTCAGACTATACCACAGGGCTACAGTAACCAAAACAGCATTTTACTGGTACAAAAGCTGGCACATAGACCAAAGGAACAGAATAGAGAGCCCAGAAATAAGGCTGAACACCTATGACCATCTGGTCCTCTATAAAGCTTACAAAAACAAATAATGGGTAAAAGACTCCCTATTCAATACATGTGATGGGATAACTGGTTGTCTTATGCAGAAGACTGAAGTCAGACCCCTTCCTTACACCATATATAAAAATAAACTCGAGATGAATTAAAGAATTAAGTGTAAAACCCAAAATTGTAAAAATCCTGGAACATAACCTAGGCAATACCATACTGGACATAGAAATAGGTAAAGATTTCATGCTAAAGACATCAAAAACAATGGCAGCAAAAGCCAAAAATGACAAATAGGATCTAATTAAATGCTTCTTACAGCAACATAAACTATCAACAGAGTAAACAGATAACCTAAAAAATGGGAGAAAAGTTTTCCAAGCTATGCATCTGAAAATGTCTAATACCCACCCAGCATCTATAAGGAAATTAAACAAATTTAAGAGAGGAAAACAATTTTATTCCACATGAAAAGTAATTCAGTGAAAACTGTACTATATGGGTGCCTCCAAGCATACACAGTATCAGCTCATGTGTCTCCAACCACTGTAGTACTATATATTATTGCATTTAAATGATAGATTTCAAATAAATTATGATTACACCATAATTGTAAAGATAAGAAACAGAACCTGAAGTATTACAACTTTTGATTCTGTGTGGCTGATTAGAGTTTCTTAAAAACAATTTTGAGGTTTATTTTATATGTAATAAATGCACTTAAAGTTTAATATAAAAGTGGGCAAAGGGCATGAACAGACACATTTCAAAAGAAGACTTATATATGGCCAAAAAGCATATAAAAATAGCTCAGTATCACTCATCATTAGAGAAATGCAAATCAAAACTTCCATGAGCTGCCATCTCACACCAGTCAGAATGGCTGTTATTCAAAAGTCAAAAAATAACAGATACTGATGTGGTTTATGGATAATAACAAACACTTAGACACTATTGGTGAGAGTGTAAATTAGTTTAACTATTATGGAAATCAGTGTGATAATTCTTCAAAAGTCTAAAACCAAAACTACCATTAAACCTAGCAATCCTATTACTGGTTATATACCCAGAGGAATATAAATCATTCTATCAAAAAGATACATGCAAAAAATACTCATTGCAGCACGATTCACGGTAGCAAAGATAGGGAATCAACCTAAATCCCCACTGATTGGATAAACAAAATGTGCTACATATACAGCATGGAATGCTATGCAGCCATAAAGCACAACAAGATTGTGTCTCTTGTGGGAACAGGGATGGAGCTAGAGGCTGTTATCCTTAGCAAATGAATACAGGAACAGAAATACAATACAGCATGTTCTCACTTACCAGTGAGAGCTCAATTATGAGAATTCATGAACACAAAGAAGGGAACAACAGACCCTGGGGTATACTTTGTGTGGAAGGTGGGAGGATGGAGAGAAGCAGAAAAGATAATTATTGGGTAGTGGGCTAAATATCTGTGTAATGAGATAGTCTGTAAAACAAACCCCCATGACATGAGTTTGCCTATCTAAAAAACTTTCATGTGTACCTCTGCACCTAAAATAAAAGTTAATAAAATTGAATAAAAATCCATCAAACAATGAACAATACTTTTAATCCTACACATTTTCAAAGAATAAAAAAATGGTATTCTTCAACTGATTTATTGAGGCTCATATAACATTGATAACAAAACCAGAGAAGGACATTATAATGAGATAGTTTTATGCTGGTATTTGTCATAAACATGAATGCTAAAATCTTAAAAAAAATTGCAAACAACTCTAATTCATATTCCCCCATGTCCTTCCCTTCCTCAGTTATTTCCTCCCCACCTATATTCATATATATATTATATATAT
The DNA here is from genome assembly GCF_048565385.1 of Saimiri boliviensis. Taxonomy (NCBI): domain Eukaryota; kingdom Metazoa; phylum Chordata; class Mammalia; order Primates; family Cebidae; genus Saimiri; species Saimiri boliviensis. The sequence goes on from NC_133470.1 coordinate 93,292,533, forward strand.
TAGTATTTGTGTATATGTAGAATCATGATAAGATTTATTCCAAGAATGCAATATTGCCTTCCTGTTAGAAAAATGTAATTGATAATTAAGAGATTAAAGTTGAAGCACCATATTATTTCAACATGCAGAAAAAGATTTTGCTTAAAAATTTCAACTTTATGAATTTCATACAGGAGGAAAAATGTTAGCAAATAGAAAATAGAAGATAATTGCTTTACTTAATAAAATATATTGATGAAAATAAAACAAATTTCATACTGCAGTAGCATTCACTTTAAAATATGGCATAAAAGAGAAAGAGTCTCATTAATATAGTTACTAGAGGCCTAAACCAATGAAATTAGACAATAAAGAAAAAATTAAATAAATGAATATATTTTGGAAGTGAAGTCATTATTTACTAAGCCAGTGTAGGGTAGTGATTTAAGAGAATGAGCTTTGGTGCCAAACTGCCTGGGTCCAAATTCTGCTTCTGGAACTTACTAACTATAGGTTCTTAGATAGACTCTATGTGTCTTTCCTCATGTGAAAATATGGATAATAATAGTGCTAGTATGAAAATTAAATTACATCCAATTGCTGACTTATGGTGGTTTGACTGATGAAAGTTTTTTTCGTTGTTGTTTGTTTACTTGTTTATTTTTTGAGAGAAGTTTCACTCTTGTTGCCCAGGCTAGAGTACAACTGTGCGATCTCAGCTTACCGCAACCTCTGCCTCCCAGGATCAAGTGATTCTCCTGCTTCAGTATCCCAAGTAGCTGAGATTACAGACATGTGCCACCATGCCTGGCTAATTTTTTATATTTTCAGAAGAGATGGGAGTTCTCCATGTTGGTCAGGCTGGTCTCGAACTCCTGACCTCAAGTGATCCACCCTCCTTGGCCTTCCAAAGTACTGGGATTACAGGTGTCAGCCACTGTGCCCAGCCATGATGGTTTTACTTACAATTTTTTTTTTTTTTTTTTTTTTTTACTTCTATTCAAATTCTTTTTTTTTTTTTTCCCTTCAACTTTAAGTTCATGAGTACATGTGCAAGTTTGTTACATAGATGAACATGTGCCATGGTGTTTTGCTGCACAAATCATCCCATCACCTAGTTATTAAACCCATCATCCATTAGCTATTTTCTCCTGATACTCTCCCTCCCACACCCCTTCTATCCCCACCAACAGGTCCCGGTGTGTGTTTCCCTCTCCCATGGTCCATGTGTTTCATTATTCTGCTTACATTTATAAGAGAGAACATGTGGTGTTTGGTTTTCTATTCCTGCATTAGTCTGCTAAGGATAATGGCTTCCAACTTCATCCATGTCCCTGCAAGGGACGTGATCTCAGTCCTTTTTATGGCTGCATAGTATTTTGTGGTGTATATGTGCCACATGTTCTCTAAGAAGATATACATGTGGCCAATAGACATATGAAAAAAAGCTCATCATCACTGATGATTACAGAAATGAAAATCAAAACCACAATGGGATACCATCTCACGCCAGTCAGAAGTACTATTATTAAAAAGTCAAGAAGCAACAGATGCTGCTGAGGTTGCAGAGAAAAAAGAGTACTTTTATACTGTTGGTGGGAGTATAAAATTAGTTCAACCATTGTGGAAGACAATGTGGCAATTCCTCAAAGACCTAGAGGCAGAAATACCATTTGACTCAGCAATCCCATTACTGGGTATATATCCAAAGAAATACAAATTATTCTATTATAAAGATAAATTCATGGACAGAAATATTCACAATAGCAAAGACATGGAATCAACTTAAATGCCCATCATTGATTAACTGAATACTTAACGATGTTTTCATTTGTGATGTACTTATCTGAAGGCAACCACGTCGTAAGTGGAGGAGAACTATAAGTTACAATGGGGCTATGTTTTCTACTGAATGCATATCATTTTCATGTAATCATGCTCAAGAGATTGTAATTTGAACCATGATAACTTGGGGGCCATCTTCTGCACTGTCAGAATTAAATACATTTTCTTCTTATGATATTTTTATATGTTTATATGTTTATCAAGACATGCCCTCATCATAAGTTGAGAAGCATCTATAGTTAATTATTGTAGAGTGTCTAGAAGTAAAATTAGTGTATGGTAAGGGTTATTTAGGTGATCATTTAAAAATAAAATCATAGGTGATAATGATTTTCTGAAGCTGCCATCAGTCTCTGGCCTGCAGCTATCACACACATCTACCCTAGTGTGCTACATGTATATTACTGTGTTTCTACCATGATAAGAAAATGATTGGGAAAATTAATGAGAAAATGAAATTTCACCTGTGATATCATATACAGAAATCTATTGTGCCTGGATTAGAGATTTAATTTGGAAAGGCAAAACATTAAAACTTCTGGAAAAACATAGGAATGCACTGCTTAATAGAATGACTGCTAACTACATGTAGCAATTAAAATTTTAATTAAATAAAACTAAAATTACCATTTTTCAATGCATTAAGTGAAAGCATCCAATAGACACATATGACCATTGGCTAATATATTGGAAAGCATCGACTGTAGAACATTTTATCACCAGAGAAAGTTATAGGACAGTGTTGGTATCAGTGACTGTTGTTATGGCCCTAAGGCAGGGAGCAAACTTTTTCTGAAAAGGACCTGAAAGTGAACACTTTTTAGGCATTGTACTTTATATACAATCTATATTGCGTATTTGCATTTATTTTTAAATTTTATATATATATATATATATATATATATATACACACATATATATATGTGTGTGTGTGTGTGTGTGTATATATATATATATATATATATATATATATATATATATATATGTTTAATCTGTATTTAAAAAAAAATTCTTAAGAGGCCATAAATTTACAACAACCCAGAATTTGATAGTGAGCTCTAGTTTCCCGACACTTGCTGTCGGTTAGTGGGAAAATATCTTTTTTTTTTTTAATTGCATTTTAGATTTTGGGGTACATATGAAGAACATGCAAGATTGTTGCATAGGTACACACATGGCAATGTGATTTGCTGCCTTCCTCCTTTAACCTATATCTGGCATTCCTCCCCATGCTCGCTCTCACCACCTCTCCACCCCCCACTGTACCTCCCCTATTTCCACACAACAGACCTCAGTGTATGATGCTCCCCTCCCTGTGTCCATGTGTTTTCATTGTTCAACACCCACCTATGAGTGAGAACATGCAGTGTTTGATTTTCGGTTCTTGTGTCAGTTTGCTGAGAATGATGGTTTCCAGGTTCATCCATGTCCCTACAAAGAACATGAACTCATCATTTTTGATGGCTGCATAATATTCCATGGTGTATATGTGCCACATTTTCCCTATCCAGTCTATCATCGATGGGCATTTGGGTCAATTCCAGGTCTTTGTTACTGTAAACAGTGGTGCAATGATGATTCGGGTGCATGTGTCCTTATAGTAGAATGTTTTATAATACTTTGGATATATACCCAGTAATGGGATTGCTGGGTCAAATGGAATTTCTATGTCTAGGTCCTTGAGGAATCGCCATACTGTCTTCCACAATGGTTGAACTAATTTACACTCCCACAAACGGTGTAAAAGTGTTCCTATTTCTCCACATCCTCTCCAGCATCTGTTGTCTCCAAATTTTGTAATGATCGCCATTCTAACTGGCATGACATGGTATATCAATGTAGTTTTGTTTTCCATTTCTCTAATAACCAGTGATGATGAGCATTTTTTTCATATGTTTGTTGGCCTCATGTATGTCTTCTTCTGTAAAGTGTCTATTCATATCCTTTGACCACTTTGGAATAGGCTTGTTCTTTGTTCCTGTGAATCTGTTTTAGTTCTTTGTAAATTCTGGCTATCAGCCCTTTGTCATATGGGTAGACTGCAAAAATTTTTTCCCATTCTGTTGGTTGCTAATTCACTCTAATGACTGTTTCTTTTGCCGTGCAGAAGCTGTGGGGTTTGATTAGGTCCCATTTGTCTATTTTGGCTTTTGTTGCCATTGCTTTTGGCATTTTGGTCATGAAGACCTTGTCTAATCTTATATCCTGAATGATTTTGCCTAGATTTTCTTCTAGGGTTTTTATGATGTCAGATCTTATGTTTAAGTCTTTAATCCATCACAAGTTAATTTTAGTGTAAGGTGTCAGGAAGGGGTCCTGTTTCTGCTTTCTGCACATGGCTAGCCAGTTTTCCCAACACCATTTATTAAACAGTGAATCCTTTCCCCATTGCTTGTTTTTGTGAGATTTGTCAAAGATTGAATGGCTGTAGATATGTTGAGTTGCTTCCTAGGCCTCTGTTCTGTTCCATTGGTCTATATCTCTGTTTTGGTACCAGTACCATGCTGTTTTGATTACTGTAGTCTTGTAGTATAGTTTGAAGTCCAGTAGTGTGATGCCTTCCGCTTTGTTCTTTTTGCTTAGAATTGAATTGGCTTTGTGGGCTCTCTTTTGGTTCCATATGAAGTTTAAGGTGTTTTTTTTTTTTTTTTTTCCAGTTCTGTGAAGAAGGCCATTGGTAGCTTGATGGGGATAGTGTTGAATCTGTAAATTACTTTGGGAAGTATGGCCATTTTCATGATATTGGTTCTTCCTAAGCAGGAACATGGAATGTTTCTCCATCAGTTTGTGTCCTCTCTTATTTCGTTGAGTAGTGACTTGTAGTTCTCCTTGAAGAGGTCCTTTACATTCCTTGTTAGTTGTATTCCTAGGTATTTTATTCTCTTTGTAGCAATTGTGAAAATTTCTTAAAAATGATATATGAGGCGCAGCATTTTTTCAAATTTACTTACACTTAAGAATTTGTATTTATCAAGAGATGCAATAAAAGGAATGAAAAGATAAACCATATATTTGAGAAAGTATGTGTGATACAAAACTGACAAAGAAATGTATCCAGAATATATGAAGACCTTAAATATACCAGTAACTAAATGAAAACAAATATAGAGCATCACAAAACTCAAATAGTTTGTGAAAATATAAATTGTCACAACGTTGAAAAAATGTTTTATATTATAGAAGATCATCGTGAATGTGTCTGTAAAACACCATGTCCCAAAGATCTGATCCTGCACCCCAAAAACTGCAGTTGCTTTGAGTGCAAAGAAAGTCTGGAGAGCTGCTGCCAGAAGCACAAGCTATTTCACCCTGACACCTGCAGGTGTTAAAAAAGATTCATTTTACACAGTACCACAGTGAATCCAAACCAACCTTCCATTTACACCAGCTAAGGAGTCCCTGGTTCATTGATGGATGTCTTCTAGCTGCACATGCCTCTGCACCTCAAGGAATGGAGAAGAGGGGACCCATGTAATCCTTTTATTTAATTTTATTTTTCTGGTGGATGAGAAATGTGTGCTGTCCATGGAACGACAGGTGCCATATGATTGATTACTCAGAGTGGATGAGGAAAACTGTAGTCTGTGAATACTTTGCTAATTGCAACTCTTGTGAAATATTCTGATTCAGTACTGACTTTCTAATTACTGTCCAGCTTATAGTTTTCCAATTTAATGAGCTACCATCTGATGTTTTATATCTAAGTGTATTTAAAGAAAATAAACACCATTATTCAAGCCATAAAAAAAGAATACGAGCAAACCCTTTTGCTATTAATTTCATACACACACACACACACACACTCACACACCCCTACACCTAGAGAAATTCTTATGCAAATAATCTCAGAGATACGTAGAGAATATCCAAAACAGCTTGTTCATAGGAGCTTCAAACTAGAAACAAGCTAGATGTCTATTCATATTGAAATGGATAAATATGTATTGTATTTGTATGATGGAATAACAGATAACAATAGCAAACAAGGAACTACTACTTTATGTATTAACATGAATGTATCTGAAAAAAATGATATTGAGGAAAATCAAGTCACACAATAATAAGTTCATTAACATTTCATTTCTATAACAGTAAAAGAGAATAATCAAATAGATGCAATAAAAAATGATAAAGGGGATATCACCACAGATTCCATAGAAATACAAACCATCATCAGAAATTATTACAAACAACTCTATGCACATAAACTAGTAAATCTGGAAGAAATGGATAAATTCCTGGACACTTGCATCCTCCCAAGACTAAACCAGGAAGAAGTAGAAACCTTGAATAGACCAAAAACAAGGCCTGAAGTTGAGGCAGCAATTAAGAGCCTACCACCCAAAAAAAATGCCCAGGTCCAGACGGGTTCACAGCCAAATTCTACCAGACATTCAAAGAGGAGCTGGTACCATTCCTTCTGAAACTATTCTAAACAATTCAAAAAGAGGGAATCCTTCCCAAATCATTTTATGAGACAAACATCATCCTGATACCAAAACCTGACAGAGGCTCAACAAGAAAAGAAAACGTCAGGCCAACATCCATGATGAACATAGATGCAAAAATCTTCAATAAAATACTGACAAACCGATTGCAACAGCATATCAAAAAGCTTATGTACCATGATCAAGTAGGCTTCATACCGGGGATGCAAGGCTGGTTCAACATATGCAAGTCTATAAACATAATTCACCACATAAACAGAACCAAATACAAAAACCACATGATTATTTCAATTGATGCAGAGAAGCCCTTTGACAAAATTCAGCAGCCCTTTATGCTAAAAACCCTCAATAAACTAGGTATTGACGGAATGTATCTCAAAATAATAAAAGCTATTTATGACAAACCAACAGCCAGTATCATACTGAATGGGCAAAAACTGGAAGCATTCCCTTTGAAATCTGGCACTAGACAAGGATGCCTTCTCTCACCACTCCTATTCAACATAGTACTGGAAGTTCTAGCCAGAGCAATCAGGCAAGAAAAAGAAATAAAGGGTATTCAAATAGGAAAGGAGGAAGTCAAATTGTCTCTATTTGCAGACAACATGATTGTATATCTAGAAGACCCCATCGGCTTAACCCAAAATCTCCTGAAACTGATAAACAACTTCAGCAAAGTCTCAAGATACAAAATCAGTGTGCGAAAATCACAAGCATTCCTATACACCAATAACGGACATAAAGAGAGCCAAATCAAGAACGAACTGCCATTCACAATTGCTACCAAGAGAATAAAATACCTAGGAATACAACTAAAAAAGGATATAAAGGACCTCTTCAAGGAGAACTACAAACCACTGCTCAAGGAAGTAAGAGAGGACACAAACAGATGGAGAAACATTCCATGTTTGTGGTTATGAAGAATCAATATCATGAAAATGGCCATACTATCCAAAGTAATTTACAGATTGAACACTATCCCCATCAAGCTACCAATGACCTTCTTCACAGAACTGGAAAAAAAAAAAAACACCTTAAACTTTATGTGGAACCAAAACAGAGCCCACAAAGCCAAGTCAATTCTAATCAAAAAGAACAAAGCGGAAGGCATCACACTACCGGACTTCAAACTATACTACAAGCCTACAGTAATCAAAACAGCATGGTACTGGTACCAAAACAGAGATATAGACCAATGGAACAGAACAGAGGCTGCAGAGGCAACACCACACATCTATAACCATCTGATCTTTGACAAACCTGACAAAAACAAGCAATGGGAAAAGGATTCCCTGTTTAATAAATGGTGTTGGGAAAACTGACTAGCCATATGCAGAAAGTAGAATCTGGACCTTACGCTAAAATTAACTCGAGATGGATTAAAGACTTAAACATAAGACCTAACACCATAAAAACCCTAGAAGAAAAAATATGCAAAACCATTCAGGATATAGGTGTAGGCAAAAACTTCATGACCGAAACACCAACAGCATTGGCAACAAAAGGCAAAATAGACAAATGGGACCTAATCAAACTCCACAGCTTCTGCACAGCAAAAGAAACAGTCATTAGAGTGAATCGGCAACCAACAGAATGAGAAAAATTTTTTGCAATCTACCCATCTGACAAAGGGCTGATATCCAGATTTTACAAAGTGCTAAAACAGATTTACAAGAAAAAAAACAAACAAGCCCATTCCAAAGTGGTCAAAGGATATGAACAGACACTTTACAAAAGAAGACATGCAAGAGGCTAACAAACATGTGAAAAAATGCTCATCATCACTGGTCATTAGAGAAATGGAAATCAAAACTACATTGAGATGTCATCTCATGCCAGTCAGAATGGCGATCATTACAAAATCTAGAGACAACAGATGCTGGAGAGGATGTGGAGAAATAGAAACACTTTTACACTGTTGGTGGGAGTGTAAATTAGTTCAACCATTGTGGAAGACAGTGTGGCGATTCCTCAAGGACCTAGACATAGAAATTCCATTTGACCCAGCAATCCCATTACTGGGAATATATCCAAAGTATTATCAATTGTTCTGCTATAAAGACACATGTACACAAATGTTCATTGCAGCACTGTTTACAATAACAAAGACCTGGAACCAACACAAATGTCCATCGATGATAGACTGGATAGGGAAAATGTGGCACATACACACCATGGAATATTATGCAGTAATCAAAAACCATGAGTTCATGTTCTTTTTAGGGACATGGATGAACCTGGAAACCATCATTCTCAGCAAACTGACACAAGAACCGAAAATCAAACACTGCATGTTCTCACTCATAGGTGGGTGTTGAATAATGAGAACACATGGACACAGGGAGGCAAGCATCACACACTGAAGTCTGTTGTGTGGAAATAGGGGAGAGACAGCAGGGGGTGGGGAGTTGTGGAGAAATAGCATGGGGAGAAATGCCAGATATAAGTGATGGGAAGGAAGGCAGGAAATCACACTGCCATGTGTGTACCTATGCAACAATATTGCATGTTCTTCGCATGTACCCCAAAACCTAAAATGCAATTTAAAAAAAGATTGAAAATATAAACAAAAGAAACAAAAAAATAAAATAAATAATATATACAAAAAATTTTAAAAAAGTAAAAAAACAAAAATAAATAATAGGTATTTCAACAGTGCATATATATTGGAAAAAAATGAAAAGTGAGCCAGAAATTAACACAAAATTCAGGACATTGAAAAAGTTTGAAGCTTGTAATTTTGTAGGGCACACAGAGAGCTTAGAATACCTTAATAATACTCTATGTTTTCATGGATTTATTTTATGATTAATATTAATGGGATAGTAGATTTTCTGGGTATGGTAACTCACGGCTGTAATTCCTGCAGTTTGGGAGGCTGAGGCAGGTGAATCACCTGAGGTCGGGAGTTTGAGACCAGCTTGACTAATAGGGTGAAACCCCATCTGTATTAAAAATACAAAAATTAGCTTGGTGTGGTAGCGGGCGTCTGTCATCCCAGTTACTGAGGAGGCTGAGGCAGGAGAATTGCTTAAGCCTGTGAGATGGAGGTTGTATAGAGCTGAGATCACCCCACTGCACTCCAGTCTGGCCGACTGAGCAAGACTCTGTCTCCAAAATAATAATAATAATAATAATAATGTCCTAGATTTTGACTGAAACATCTTGTTTTCATGTATAAATATTTTCTACAAATATGCATTTATTGCTCTTCTTCAGTGTTGGAGCCAACTTCATATTTTATGCAGCATTATTTTCCTGAAGTATTAATACTGCATTTCTTCAGAGTGTGTTCCTACGTCTTTTTTTTTTTTTTTTTTTTTTTTTTTTTTCACTTCTCCTCTTCCCAGGCAGTCCCAACCATGGTTGAGGTCTCTATATACCATGTATTTGTTTCCTTTAAGGTTTACAGTGATATATTATTTCATTAATTTATAAAGGATATATTTAGCCCTCCCACAAGTGTTGACTCCCAAGGCTTGTGAAAGTGTTTCTTTTACAGGCTTTATAGAAAAGAGGAATCTTAGAGCAGACAAGCAGTCTAATTGAAGTCTGAGCTCTGAACTTTGAAAGGCAAATAAATTACCTCAACTGAATAAGGAGAGAAATACATTCAGCTACAAACTTATAATGCAATCTAATGAATTGACAAGAGGGAAATACTATTAAAATGGTGTTATTGAAGAATAAGATATTTGTAGGTAATAACATATTTTTATTTCTTTCACACATTGTGACCTATGACTTGAGGGAAATCTTTGTTCACTAAGCCATTATGCCATTCATCTCTGATGAATTGAAGTTGTGAGGCATTAGAGAAAAAGGTTTATATAAATGAGTGTATCTCAATAGGATCTTCCTTAACTACATGTCATTTAGGAGAAGAATAGTTTTACTAATGCTGCTTTAGTACACCTTATTTTATTACTAGATCTGTTAGATTAAAAAAGGATCAATATATCTTATCTTATTATACTGTATTAAGATTAACTTCATGGAACAAGCAAGATTTTCTTTTTTTTTTGAGACAGAGTCTCACGCTTTCACCCAGGCTGGAGTGCAGTGGTGTAGTCTCGGCTCACTGCCACCTCTGCTACCCGGGTTCAAGCAATTCTCCTGCTTCAGCCCCCTGAGTAGCTGGAATTACAGGTGCCTGCCATTGTGCCTGGCTAATTTTTGTATTTTTAGTAGAGACAGGGTTTCACCATCTTGGTCAGGCTGGTCTTGAACTCCTGACCTCGTGATGTACCCACCTCGGCATCCCAAAGTGCTAGGATTACAGGCGTGAGCCACTGTACACTGCCCAGCCAAGACATTTTAATGGTTCATACTCCTGATTCTACTGGTAGGCAAAAATGGTCATAAAGCACTAGGGACTTTTGATTTATAAAATATTAGGTAATAGAATCACAGGATAATAACATTGAAAGGCCCATAGAGAGAGCATCTTCTCCAACTATGTCTCTTTCGTTTTTGCTTGAAGTGTTTCAGAAACAGACACTTAAACTGGTCCTTTAGGTCTTCTGCACTTAAACTGCAGATATACTTTTCTGATTTTTAAAGTGTTTCATTTTTTTTTTCTTTCTCATGAAACAACATTCTCATTTTTAGTTACTGGTAATATGAAGACATGTCGGTTACATTTTCTAATTTTCATAGTGAAGAAAACCACAAGGTTCTTTAAATATTTCTTATGAAAAATTTCATTTACTTATTTTTATTGCTCTATTTGGGACCCGTTTATCTTTTGCTACATAATCCACCATACTCCTGCAAGAATGGCCATAATCAAAAAGTCAAAAACAACAACAACAACAACAACAACAAAAAACAGTAGATGTTAGCATGGATGCGGTGAAGAGGGAACACTTCTACACTGCTGGTGGGAACGTAAAATAGTACAGCCACTATGGAAAACTGTGTGGAGATTTCTTAAAGAACTAAAAGCAGAACTATGATTTGATCCAGCAATTCCACTACTGGGTGTCTAACCAGAGGAAAATAAGTTATTCAAAAAGGATACTTGCACATGTGTGTTTATAGCAGCACAGTGCACAATTGCAAGATCGTGGAATGAATCCAAATGCACATCAATCAATCAGTAAAGAGACAGTGACACACATATATATCTATGCGCACACACACACATGTGTGTGTGTGTATATGTGTGTGTGTGTGTGTATGTATATATTGTTGGAATACTACGGCCATACAGTGGAATGAGTTAACAGCATTTGCAGTAACACCTGGGTGAGATTGGAGACTATTATTCTAAGTTATGATGTAACTCAGGAATGGAAAATCAAACATCATATATTCTCACTGATATGTGGGAGCTAATCTATGAAGTTGAAAAGGCATAAGAATGATAAAATGGGCTTTGGGGATTTGAGGGGAAGAATGGGAGAGGGGTGAGGGAGAAAACACTACAAATGCGGTGCAGGGTATACTGCCCGGGTGATGGGTGCACCAAAATCTCACCACTAAATAATGTGCTTATGTAACCCAATACCACCTGTACCCAATATCTTATGAAAAAAATAAAACATAAAATTTAAAAAACATAACCCATTTATGTAGAAAAAGAACAAACACTAATTTTTTTTTTTTTTTTTTTTTTTTTTTTTTTTTTTTTTTTTTTTTTTTGAGACGGAGTTTAGCTCTTGTTACCCAGGCTGGAGTGCAATGGCGCGATCTCGGCTCACCGCAACCTCCGCCTCCTGGGTTCAGGCAATTCTCCTGCCCCAGCCTCCTGAGTAGCTGGGATTACAGGCACGCACCACCATGCCCAGCTATTTTTTTGTATTTTTAGTAGAGACGGGGTTTCACCATGTTGACCAGGATGGTCTCGATCTCTCGACCTCGTGATCCACCCGCCTCGGCCTCCCAAAGTGCTGGGATTACAGGCTTAAACACTAATTTTTAAAAGAGACATAAACTTTGGAATTGAACCTAGATTTCAGACAACATGCTGACCTTCACATTAGCTGTGTAAAAAAAGAAAAAAGAATGTTTCTAAGCAACCTGAATTTCAGCTTTGATGTCTGTAAAATGAGCATCATCTTATTAAAATTTGAGTCTTAAGCATTGAGTCGACCCACTGAAGCTACGTAGTCCCTCGAATAAAAATTTTACATGCATTTTAGAAGCAATAAGACGAGATTCCATATCTTTCAATTCGTAAAGTTGCTAAGTGAAATATCTAAGTCTTGGTAAAGCTGTCTTTGAAAAAGGAAAATCAATGATGAAGGGCCCAGTGTTATTACCAATAAATGGGCTTATGTTTATTTCCGTTATTTTTAGCAAATATCTCTAATAACATACTGATAAGCTGCAGAGAAAGCTGGAATCCTAACAACTTGGTTTCTTAGTGTGGGAAACCCATCAAAAACAAAACAAAACAAAACAAAACAAAAAAAACACATTTCTTCTTTGTGGAGAAAAACATGAAGATTCTACACAATTGCTGTGTCTACGTATGCTGAAATATAGCTTGAGAATTACAAAGAAAGTGTAGTTGTCTGTGTTAAAAACAACTTTCTGAAGTTACGGCAGCATGAGTGCACATCCCCCTCTGGAAGTAATGCTCCCTATTGTCAAAGTTGAGTTTCTTGAATATTTTACTCTATGTTGGGACAAATCTGCTTCTTTTTGGTTGCTGCTGCTGGGAACTCGCATGGGCTCTCAGTGGCAAGAGGGACTACCCCGGTAGACTTAACTCTTCGTCCTTCCTCTGACTTCAAATTCTGCTCCCTGCTTATTTTCTGAATAGTGCTCTGCTGCAGTGTAAACATTAGTTTCTGCTTTTTTAAACCCCTCTACGTCCATTGCCTTTCCAGGCTTTCGGTGGCTGCCCATTTCAATGAATATGAATAACACCAAAAGCAATCTCTTTTTACTTGAATCGGTTATTGTAAAAGAACCCAAGAAGCAGGACGGCCCAGTTAAAGAAGAGTACAGAAGCCTGGGTGCAGTGGCTCACACCTGTAATCCCAGCACTTTGGAGGTGGAGGCATGCAGATCACAAGGTCAGGAGATCAAGAACATCCTGGCTAGCACAGTGAAATCCTGTCTGTACTAAAAATATAAAAAAATTAGCCGGGCATGGAGGCACATTCCTGTAGTCCTAGCTACTCGAGACACTGAGGCAGTAGAATCGCTTGAAGGAGGCAGAGGTTGCAGTGGGCCAAGATTACACCACTGCACTCCAGCCTGGGTGACAGAGCAAGACTCTGTCTTAAAAAAAAAAAAATTAAAAAAAAAATAGAGAAATTTTTGTCTGGTACTGTGACAATAGAAAAATATAGAATTGATTTTGAGGTAAACATAGTTTTTTAAGAAAACAAATTAAAGACAAACAGGAGAAATAAGTTCTTCCATTTAGCAAATATTTTATTTGGTTAATATTCACCCATGCAGACCATTTTAAATTTCTTAAAATACTTTATAGCCACCATATAACAATAATTTCCCCGTAAAGATTTATAGAACTGTATTGATATTCTATAGGCTTACAGGCTGAAGTACAGTTAGGTAATATTCCTGATGTTTTGAGGCTAGCTACTATTCATATTATTTAAGAAATGTTGACAAGTAAAGATGACTAAGTGTATTATACACAAAAATTACTGATAAAGCACTTCTTTCTATAATTTGATTCTGAAATATCCAAAGGGCTGGGGCAGAAGGCAGGGGCTGGGGAGAAACCAATCACATTTCCAAATTAACAAGCAAGCAAAAAGATCCCCTGAAGTGAAACTTTTAAGTTGTCATCTACTAGGACAGGTTTTCTCCTATATAAAGCATAGTTGATAATAATACTTACTTCATGTAGTTGTAAAGATTGAACAAACTAATAGATATGCATAGAATAGTGGCTGTAAGAAATACTAACTAAAAACACTGTATTTTTTGCTATTGTCTGGACTATATGAGTAGCAGGACAAAGCTTAGTACCTGGATAAAGGCTTTATGCTTCCTGCCTTTCAGTGTGCATTCTCTCACATGCATACTTACGTCTTCCATGTCCAATTCACATTTCATTTTAAATCACTGGAATTTAATGAGCTAAGGATGCTGTTGTCCATGCTTATGTGAGTACAATGAGCTACAAGTGGTAAGGCCCACTTCTTGTCATTTTTGTCATATTTTAGATAAATAAATGAAAAGAGAATATGTATATTACATCAGCACAAACCGTTCTAATCATTTAGGAAGATCATTGGATTCTGGATACCAGGCTTACAGTGAATGGTGGTAGTGAGAGTTTAATGCAAAAATATGTGTGAACACACTTCACAGCATGTCAGAAGTGTATGAGGTGCTCAATAAATAGTAATGTCTTTTCCTGCTATAAATCAGGGTTCCTCCCCAGCCAGGAGCCTGCCCTTTTATTCAAAATCATAATTTAGATACTTGATATTCACCTAAAATGCAAGATACTATGTCTTTTTATGATAAATGATAACAGACATTTCAGGAGCTTGTAAATGCCTGGGGAGGTATTGTGTATAAAGTAGGTTTTAAGGGATTAATTGGTGGTAAATTAGAGGAAATGAAAGCTGGAAGACATTCAATTGTTTTCTTCCTCATATGGATTGTAAACAATTTAGCACTGAATTTGATGTTCTTATTGAGCTACTGTGTTCATTATGACAAATCACCATTTTGTTTGCTGAATGTGTAATAACAGGAAAGATGTTTAGATGAATAAATACTCAGAAATTAATGCAGTTCATCAAGGGCAACCATATTCTGGTATGAACTTTCCTGTCAGGCCTGAACACCTGTTTGTGTTACATATATTTTTTAATTTGTTGTTGGAGACTAGTCTTAGACAATTCCATTTCTTACCATTGAACCCTGCTGTTTCATTAATTTGTAATTTTTCATTCCTCAAATTTATCTAGAACAAAATCATAACAATTTTTTAAAAATGCTTGATGGCTTGCTTCTTTTAAGAGATGTTCCTAGATTTTCTGAATTTAAACATCACATGTGTCACTTGACCATATGGTACCTAATTAAGTATCTGTGATTTTGATTTCACTTTTCTCATGTATGTATTACTCTCTTAATAATTTGGGGGAGGGTTTAAACATTATATTTGTATCACCAAGAACACTAATATGAATACAATACAATGTATATCATAATAATGATAACTAACATTTATTGTGCTTTTTTGCATGGTGCTATTCTAATGTATTTGCTTAGATTAAGTGAATCCTCACCACACCCTAAAGTAATATATATAAAATTTTCTATTTCATAAGGTTACTAAGCTTTAAATAGGTTAAATAATGCTATTGTGCTTAGAAAGTTCTTTGTAACATTAAATATTTATTAATATCTTCCAGATTGTGCAAATAAGAATACTGAGATTCAGAGAGAGTAAGGAGCAGACCAAAGTTACATAGCTTGTAAACAGCAGAGCTAATATTCAAACTTAGGCATTCTAGCTCTAGAGAGCATTCTCATAAACATTATGAAATTACTACTTCTCTGGAAATTATTTTGATGCCTGATTAATTTTAAAGTCAGTACAGAAAGAGTTCTAGGTAATTTATGGTTAATTTCAGTTAAGCTGTGAAATTTATATATTATTTACTTTTTCTGTAAGCAGCACTTAATATTGTTGATGACTTTTTCCTTTAAAACTTATTTTAATTATCAAAGCCATAGGAGTACAAATTAAAGTGTAAATTAAAGCAACGAATACATATTAAATTTATAAAAATTTAAAAAATGTTAGTATCTAGTGTGTTTAACAGCTTTTAAATTGTCCTTCTATTACTTCTGCCTGATGGTGTCCATACCCTTGTACAAAACCCTCTGCTAGAGTTTGGGTTGGATATGTGACATGCTTCTAACCAACAGACTGGCAAAGGTGATGGGATGTCACTCCTATGATTATGTTATATAATAATCTTTTGCTAGCCAGCATTATTTTGCACCTCTATTGGCTTTAAAATTCATAAGATGTTATATTGTGGACTGCTTATACAGGATTACACATTGCAGGGAAGTTAAGGGAGGCCTCCTGCTAAAAAATCAAAGAGACTCTCTCAGTCTTTTGGCTATGAGATAATGAATTCTGCCAAGAATCTGGATGAGTTTAGAAGTGAATTATTCTCCAGTTGCATGTACAGATAAGAACACAGCCTAGCTGACATCATGATTTCAGTTTAATAACACCTTGAAGTAGAGAATATAGCTTAACCAAGCCAAGATTACTGATAAACAGAGACTGTAAGATAACAGATGTGTGTTGTTTTAATCTGTTATTTTTGTAGTAATATTTGATGCAGCAATAAATAAATAATACATTTAGTGGTAGTAAGGGTTCCAAAAAAATGACCATATATTACTCCTTTGGCAGAAATAGAAGTTAGAAAATCAACTTAGCACAGTGTCTTATGGATCTTAACATTTCCCATACTCTTTAACTCAATTATTTTGCTTCTACACACTTATTGTAAAAATCAAGTGTGAGCAGTATTCTTTATAATGGAATAAAACTATTTAAACACATACACAAATAATGTAAGGAAAAAGAATTGCCTCTATTTTCTCCCACATAAAGATTGCCTAAAACACAATGCCCCTAATCAATGACATTTTATGAAGCTGCCAACAATTATTTAGTAGAAGTGTACATATTGGCATTGATATGCACTGGTAATATATAACGGAAGAAGCAGGTGACAAAACAGTAGGTGCTATGAGATTCAATTTTTAAAAACTGTGTCAGGAGAGCAGCTATTCTGATTTGTTGCATTTGATCTTTCTCCTGATGGTAGTGTCAACATTTTTCCCCTGATTAGACCCTGGGGAAACTAATGTTTACGGTTGGATATATGTACTTCTGATGAAAGCAGAGCAGAAGGGATGCACCCATATTCTCAATTCACCTTGGCCTGAAGGTTGTAAATTCTATAAGTACTATGTTCTCTACATAGGTAATTCAGGTGGTTTTCTAGAGCATCATTCATCTTTGTACCAGATCCTTGCATGGAATATTATCAGAAAGGCATCTGTCTCCTTTTGGATCTCTGACCTTCGCCATGCACACATAGAAATCAAAACAACCTGCTCCTGAATAAGCATTGGGTCAAGGCAGAATTTGAGGGCATCAAAACTTTCTTGAAACAAATGTAAATGAAATACAACATATTAAAATTTATGGACCACATGAAAAGAAGTGCTATGTGAGAATTTTATAGCAATAAATGTCAACATCAAAAAAGTAAAAGTATTTCCAAAAATCCAGTGGTGGACCTCAAGGAACTAAAACATTAAAACAAACCAAACTCAGAATTAGAAATAGAAGAAAAATGATAAAGATCATAGCAGAACTAACTGAAATAGAGACTTATGAAAATAATACAAAAAACCAATTAAAGAAAAAGTTGGCCTCTTAAAAGATAAATAAAATTGATTAACCTCTTTCTAGAATAAACAAAAAAGGAGAACATAACCAACTTAAAAAATTCAGATATGGAAAGAGACATTATGATAAATATTACAAAAATTGAAATATTTACTATTACTTCTGCCTCATGGTGTCCATACCCTTGTACAAAACAACTGTACAGCTAAGGGGAAAACCAAGAGAAAACAGTAAATTTGTATATACATACAACGTATCAAGATTGAATTAGGAAGAAATAGAAAACCTGACTATACCAATAACAAGGAACATGACTGAAGTAGCAAAAATAATGTCTCCCCCAAAAGAAATGTCCAAAGACAAATCACATTACTGTTGACTTTTACCAAACTTTCAAAAACGATGTAATATCAATTCTCTTAATACTCTTTTTTTTTTTTACAAAAATTGAAGAGGAGGGAATTTAATATCATTAAAATGAACATATTTCCCAAAGCAATCTGCAGATTAAATGCAATTGCTGTCAAAATCCAAGATCATTTTTTCACAGAAGTAGAATAAGCAATCATAAAATTTATATAGAACCAAAAAAGTCTAAATATTTATAGTAGTCTTGATTAAAAAAATAAAAAAGAACAAAACTATTGGCGTTACACCACTTCACTTCAAAATATAAGTCCATCATAACCAAAGCATCATAGCCTTGGTATAAAAGCAGATACATAGATCAATGAAACAAAATAAAGAATCCAGAAAT
This sequence comes from Saimiri boliviensis, assembly GCF_048565385.1. NCBI lineage: Eukaryota > Metazoa > Chordata > Mammalia > Primates > Cebidae > Saimiri > Saimiri boliviensis. The sequence continues at coordinate 93,310,954 of NC_133470.1, forward strand.
AAATTCACATATTTAAAACCAACTGATTTTTTGTAAGGATACCAAGATTGTATATTGGAAAAATGATGCCCTCTTTAATAAATGGGATTGGGAAAATTGTATATTCATATGCAAAAAAATTAAATTGTGCTCTTATTTCTCACTGTGTAAAAAAATTGACTCAAGATGAAATACAAATTTAAACACAAGACATAAAACTGTAAAACTAGTGAAAAAATCAAATAAACACAAAGACATTGATCTAAGCAAAGAGATTATGGCTAAGGCCTCAAAAGCACAACCAACAAAAATAAACATAGACAGGTGGTCTGTTTTAAACTAGAACCTTCTGTGCAGCAAAGAAAACAACAGAGTGAAAAGACAATGTATTGAATGGGAGAACATATCTGTAAATTATTCACCTGTCAAGGGGCCTATATCCAGAATTCTTCTTTAAAATATCACCAATCAAGAGCTACTGAATTAAAAATACTGAGTATCAAAATTAGTTGAGAAAATTTTAGAGACAATTAAGCCACATTCTAGTCATAATGAGATACAGTCTTTAGAAGTAGAATCTAAGAATCACTTATTTTCGTTTAACTCAACAGGATATTTGATGGGACTGATTCTCTCCCTTCTAGTTTTTGAGAATCAGTGTCTTAAATTCCAGCCAAGCTCTTGTCCAAGCACACAAAATTCTGCCATGTCTTTGATCAGGATGTCATATTCCTAGAATGTCCTTTCCATGCTTCCCTACCTGGTTATCTCTTTTCCAAAGACTGATATGGGGTGTTTTGTCTCTGTAGCTTCCCTTGGAAACCTTAAACCATAATCTGTAAGTTCACGACACTATGTGCATATGTAGACTATACCAATCGTGCCATTTTCTAAAAATATTTGTTGATACATCTGGCTTCTATTTGAGACAGCTTGTCTAAGGGGCAGAACTCTTGTTTTTATTGCTTTTGATACCTCCAGAGTCTACTTAGCCCTGGGTAGGCATCTAATAAATACTTGTTAAATATCATTAAATCGATATTCTTCATAAAGATCTTCTTTAAGCTATAATTCAATATTTCACTTAAAAAACTGTGGTGAATTGTTTTTACAGAGTGTAAATGTGTATTATTTTTTGATTAACTGTTATTTTAAAGAACTATACTTACAGTTCCTCTGCTGTATGTAATATGCAGGAGATAAGGTTCAGAATGAGGTGTTTTTATAGTGTTGAAAATTCTTTTATCTCTCTGTTCTGTATTCCTGAGATTTTTATTACATTATTGCTATATTTTGGCTTCAGAACCATGTTCTATTTAATTAGAATTTTAAAAAAATTATTAAAGATAAGTTTATACTTTATGCTACCTACAGATTTCTACAATGATAAATTCCAAACAGAACCCATTTTAAGAGGTAAAATATTAATACATTTTAATTACATGGTCTGTGTATTATTACCATAAACTAAATAATTACTTTACATTTAAGAAACTTTTTTCCAAAATGTCAAATTATATATAATGTATATTGCACATATTATATAATATATATTACATATGTAATATGTATTATATATAATATATATATTTATATGTGTGTGTGTGTGTGTGTGTGTATATATATATATATTTTTTTTTTTTTTAAGTTAAATTACATTTCCAGAGACATGCAATCTGATAGATTGGTGAAATGTTTGCAGCAAGTATATTCCACAAGCATCTGGGTACTATATATATTAATTATTTTACGTAACTATATAAGTCTCTATCCAAGTAGTTTATACCATGTTTATGAAATTGGTTTCCTTTTATGCATTAATAAAACATTTTATTTCAATAGCGTTTAAATAAAAATAGTGAAAAAAGGATACATATTCCTTACACTGTTAGCTCTTTGAAGCAGTATTCTTGAATCTCATACAGCTTACAGTAGACTTGTAAATATTGTAGTTTACAGGTTTTACCTTTAACTTCATTTTATTAGCATCAGGGGAGCTGCTTTCCTGTAGAGCTGGTTAGCAGCAATAGAGGATGAGGAGTAGACAGGATAAGGATTTGCTAGATTCTTTCTTTTATGTATTAGTTGTTTCTCACACTGCTATTAAAATACTACCTGAGACTGGGTAATTTATAAAGAAACGAGATTTAATTGGGTCACAGTTCTGCATAACTGGAGAGGCCTCTGAAAACTTACAATCCTGGTGGAGGGGGGGAGAGGTATGTCTTACATAGTGGCAGGCAAAAGAGAGAGAAGAAAAAGTGAAGGGGGAAGAATCACATATAAAACCATGAGATCTCCTGAGAACTCACTCACTATCACGTCAACAGCATGAGAGAAACCATCCCCATGTTCCAATTACCTCTCACTGGGTCCCACCCTCTACATATGGAGATTATGGGGATTACAATTAGAGATGAGATTTGGGTGGGGACACAGCCAAACCCTATCCCTGTACTATTGGGGAAGATCAACAACATTTATTTTATCACCTCAGGTTTTTTTTTTTTTTTTTTTTTTGGAAACAATTTATTTTACAGATAAAGGTAAAATTTTAGAACCTAGAAATAATCAGCCTGAGTATCTTTATTAGTTAGAGGCTAATTACTATATCTTGAAATAATATACTCACATAGGGGTCTTACCTGGTTTATTATCAGCAGCAATAACAATATCACTGTATCACTACTTAATCTATTGTGTAATACACAGTAATTAAGGCCAAGGACAAATTTCTCCTGAAAAGAATCTATTTGATGTGTTACTTCAGAGCTTTGGTGAGGATTCTGCTGCCTCAGTTATTTTTCTGTAATAGGTATCTTGATTATTGTAAGCCCAAGATTCATTCAAGCAATCTCTGCTTGAGAGCACAGTATTCCCAGACAGCTCTTAGCAGCATCAAGAAATGCTTACTGAACTCATGCATGGTGTTGGCAGCATGGAGGAAAGCTCCTGAGTTGCTTATATTGAAAGAAATCTTTGCAACTTACAGTTCTGTTAATTATTAGATAGGTCAAATATTTTCTGGTACTAAGAAAAATTTCTTCAAAATATGAATTGGATGCAGCCTAGATTCAGAGGCTTAGGATTAAATGAGTCAAATATGACAACATAGCGAAAAAAAAATTAATAGGATCTCTGCTCTCCAGGGCTATATAAACTAGTTTTTCAAGTTCCTAACTTGGCTTCCTTGCAACTGTGATGCACTTTTTTTCCTAGTTCTTTGACCACTTATTCACTGGCTCTTTCTGTTCACACTACTTTCCAACTGGGAGCATACCCAAGCCTCAGTCTCCAATTATCTCTCTGTCTCTGTATCATCTCTTTTAATTGTCACCTTTCTGGTGGTAAGTACTTTGTTTAGATAACATTTTAGCAAACATTTGTTTTGTGATCCATATTTTACTATATATATGCAGTTCTATAAAAGTGATTAAAACCAGGTGTCTGCCCTTATGGTGTATACAAGCTGGTACGATTAAAACTAGTAAGAAATATGGGCAATGTGGCAGAGAGGAAGCAAATATACTTGATTAGAATTAGAACAAACATATTCAATTATTGGGTTAATTTCTAATTTACTGTGTAGTCCTGAGTTAAAAAACAACAACAACTTTTTTCTCTGTGCTTGATTTTCCCAGTTGATGAAGTAAGTGGGTCAGACTAGAATGATCTAAATGTTCTTTAAACTGTAACCATCAACAAACTCAGTATGATTTTTAGAGAAATAATCAAACCAGGGTTAACTTATTTCATTTTGCTCAAAGTTCCACTGGCAGCACTGGCAACAAAATAAATTTCTTGTCTAGAGACAGAACTTCTGGGGAGCCTCAAAGTAGGCAAATGATTTCAACACGTACATACCTTTCTGTCTCTTCTCTCATAAGACATACTTCTTCCTCAGGGTACAGGGAAAGGAAGCAAGTAACTAAAGTAACATTTTAGAATTCTTTTCCTGGCATATGGAAAATCTCATTTGAAGAACAGATGATTTAAGTTATAACTCTGGATATATACCCAGTAATGGGATTGCTGGGTCAAATGGAATTTCTATGTCTAGGTCCTTGAGGAATCGCCACACTGTCTTCCACAATGGTTGAACTAATTCACACTCCCACTAACAGTGTAAAAGTGTTCCTATTTCTCCACATCCTCTCCAGCATCTGTTGTCTCCAGATTTTATAATGATCGCCATTCTAACTGGTGTGAGATAGTAACTCAGTGTGGCTTTGATTTGCATTTCTCTAATGACCAATGATGATGAGCAATTTTTCATATGTTTGTTGGCCTCATGTATGTCTTCTTTTGTAAAGTGTCTGTTCATATCCTTCACCCACTTTGGAATGGGCTTGTTTGTTTTTTTCTTGTAAATCTATTTTAGTTCTTTGTAGATTATAAATCATTCTATAATAAGGACACATGCACATGAATGTTCATTGCAGCACAGTTTACAATAACAAAGACCTGGAACCAACCCAAATGTCCATTGATGGACAGGGAAAATATGGCACATATACACCATGCAATATTATGCAGCCATCAAAAAGGATGAGTTTGTGTCCTTTGTAGGGACATGGATGAACCTGGAAAGCATCATTCTCAGCAAACTGACCCAAGAACAAAAAATCAAACACCGCTTGTTATCACTCATAGGCGGGTGTTGAACAATGAGAACACATGGACACAGGGAGGGGAGCATCACACACTGAAGTCTGTTGGGGGGAAACAGGGGAGCAACAGCAGGGGCTGGGGAGTTGGGAAGAGACAGCATGGGGAGAAATGCCAGATATAAGTAATGGAGAGGAAGGCAGCAAATCACACTGCCATGTGTGTACCTATGTAAAAATCTTGCATGTTCTTCACATGTACCCCAAAACCTAAAATGCAATAAAAATAAAATTTAAAAAAAAGTTATAACTCTCGAAGTGAGTCATAGCGTAGGGTCAATGTTTGCAGATTTTAAATAATTTGAATATTAAAAATTATCCTCTAGAAAGTTTCTTCTACATCCCTTTCCAACGTATTAAGTTTGGTCTATTTCTTTGATCCTTGCCAAACTGATAGGTTGAACCATCTTCTGCTTTTAATGAAAGTGTTCAGAATCACTGCAAGCTTTCTATTCTCTAAGCCCACCTCTGTTTAAGATATGGGTAAAAATATGTTATTAAAGCTTTATGGTTTATTTTGAAATCAGATAATGTGAAGCTTACAGCTTTTTTTTTTTCTTAAGATTGTTTAAGCTATTAAAGCTCTTTCATGGTTCCACACAAATTTTAGGATTTAAAAAATCTGTAAAGAAAGGCATTGGTATTTTGATAGGAATTATATAGAACTTGCAGATTTCTTTTTAGTAGCATGGACGTAGAAAATATTTATATTAATATTGTTCCAGTATTGTTTCAATTCAGGCACATATGTTAATTTCCCATTTATCTGTCTCTTTGATCTCTTACCTCGATGCTTTGTAGTTTTCAGTACAAAACCTCCTTGGTTATGTGCCTGTATTATCTTAAATCTGAAGGGTATATGGCTGCTTCTAAGGCAGCATATTTTTTCAGAATCAAAGGATTTTTGACATCTGAATAAATTATATGTTGTAATTTGTTTGATTTTCTTCAGAGGTTTAGATAATTATATGTACCAGATGCTTCAATAATGTAGACATATTTCATATTTTTATGTCTAAAACTTATATACTCTGATATTTCTTAATCTTTTGATAGATTTTAACATCTAAAGATCTACATGACTCTACAATGTGAACATACTAAGGACTAAACAGGATGGTAATTTTTATTGAGATTTTACTAAGCAAACAGAAATCCAAATGCAAGATTTTTCTTATTGTACAAATGCTATAATTAGTAGAGTAAGTTTTGAAACAGAGGGAGAGAATTTGCCAATATTTTGTGTCACGCTCTTTTTGTTTTTGCCTTTTATGAGATGATGAGTTGATTATTTTCAATTAGATGCTCGCACATTTTCTGGGTGACATGCTCAGGGTGAATTCTGTATTGAACTTCAACACAGAGTCCAAAAGACAGGCTGAGGAAATACCTGACCAAGTTGGAATTCTCAAGGACAAATGAAGTATGTTGAAGCTGTGTTTGTCCTAGAGGCCATGCTTAGACCAGAGCTAGTGAAGGAGGGAGAAGAAACAGATAGTTATTGTAATAAGAGCAAAACATGAACTGGCAGAAAGGAGGAGCCAGATGAAGAAATACAACTTTAAATTCATCCTATATTTCTAAAACTTAAGTTTTATAAGGAATGTTATGTGTTTACAGAATTATTTCTTTGGATAACTTTCCTAACTTTATTTAAGGGGAATTCTATCCCCAAGGGAGAGAAAGCACAACTGTCATATAATGATATGACTTTTCAATGTTTCCTTATTATAAGCGATTTACAATATTTTAGACTATTGAAATCTAAACTGTGTCAGAAATATTCTCAAAGCTTTTTGTTATATTCCATTTTTCTTTCTATTCTCAGCTCCGAGAAAAGAAATAGACATATAGTGGGTATTTAAGAATTGTTTGAATGAATAATATCTTGTTTACTCCAATTAATAGCAGAAGGGTTTACAGTAAAAATGGCAGGTATGTTTTATAGAATCTTCAAAAAATTTCCTCTATTTCTAATATATCACATCTATACTGTATCTTTTATGAAACTATGTTTGCAGTTAGAAATTCTTTTTCCTTCCTTCCTTCCTTCTTTCCTTCTCTCTCCCTCCTTCCTTCTTTCCTTCCTCTCTTTCTTTCTTCCTTTCTTTCTAATACTTTAATTTGTGGGGTACATGTGTGTAATGTGTATGTATATTACATAGATATATATGTGCCATGGTGATTTGCTGCATCCATCACCCATCATCTACATTAGATATTTCTCATAATGCTATCCCTGCCCAAATCCCCCACCTACTGACAGGCCCCAGTGTGTGATGTTCCCCTTCCTGTGTCCATATGTTCTCATTGTTCAACTCCCACTTATGAGTGAGAATCTGCAGTATTTGGTTTTCTGTTCTTATGTCAGTTTGCTGAGAATGATGGTTTCTAGCTTCATCCATGTCCCTGAAAAAGTCATGAACTAATCCTTTTTATGTCTGCATAGTTTTCCATGGTGTATATGTGCCATATTTTCTTTATCCAATCTATCGTTGATGGGCATTTAGGTTGGATCCAAGTTTTTGCTATTGTAAATAGTGCTGCAATAAACATATGTGTGCATGTGTCTTTATAATTTGAATGTTTTATAATCCTTAGAGTATATACCCAGTAATGGGATTGCTGGGTCAACTGGTATTTCTATTTCTAGATCCATGAAGAATCCCCACACTGCCTTCAACAATGATTGAACTAATTTACACTCCCACCAGCAGTGTAAAAGTGTTCCTATTCCTTCACATCCTCTCCAGCACCTGCTGTCTCCAGATTTTTTAATGATTGCCATTCTAACTGGTATGAGATGGTATCTCAATGTGGTTTTGATTTATATTTGTCTAATGACCAGTGATGATGAGCCTTTTTTGATTTATTTGTTGGCTGCATAAATATCTTCTTTTGAAAAGTGTCTGTTCATATCCTTTGATCACCTTTTGATGGGTTTGTTTGTTTTTTCTTGTAAATTGTTTTGAGTTCTCTATAAATTCTGGATAGTAGCCCTTTGTCACATGGGTGGATTGCAAAATTGTTCCCATTCTGGTGGTTGCCAGTTCACTCTAATGATCGTGTGATCCCGTTTGTCTATTTTGGCTTTTGTTGCCATTGCTTTTGGTGTTTTAGTCATGAAGTCCTTGCCTGTGCCTATATCCTGAATGGTATTGCCTAGGTTTTCTTCTAGAGTTTTTATGATGTTAGGTCTTATGTTCAGATCTTTAATCCATCTGGAGTTAATTTTTGTGTAAAGTGTAAGGAAGGGATCCAGTTTCAGCTTTCTGCATATAGCTAGCCAGTTTTCCCAGCATCATTTATTTAAATAGGGAATCCTTTCCTCATTGCTTCTTTTCGTCAGCATTGTCAAATATCAGATGGTTGTAGATGTGTTACATTACTTCCAAGGCCTCTGTTCTGTTCCATTGGTTGGTATCTCTGTTTTGGTACCAGTATCATGCCGTTTTGATTACTGTGTCCTTGTAGTGTAGTTTGAGTGATGCCTCCAGCGCCCCCCAACCTTTTTTTTTTTTTTTTTTTTTTTCTTTTTTGCTTAGGATTGTCTTGGCTACGTGGGCTCTTTTTTCATTCTGTATAAAGTTTAAGGTGATTTTTTTTTCAATTTGCATAATTATTTTTTGAGATAACTTTCCTAACTTTATTTAAGGGGAATTCTATCCCCAAGGGAGAGAAAGAATAACTGCCATATAATCAGATGTAATGTCTTTTCAATGTTTCCTTATTGCAAGAGATTTACAATATTTTATACTGCTGAAATGTGAGCTGTGGTAGAAATACCCTCAAACTTGTTATTATGTTCCATTTATCTTTCTATTCTCAGCTCCTAGAGCATATATAGCCATATACTGAGTATTTATGAATTGTTTGGATAACGTTTTGTTTACTCCAATTAATACCCGAAGTGTTTACAGTGGAAATGGCAGCTATATTTTATAGAATCCTCAAAAAAATGCCCTCTATTTCTTTTTCTTTTTACTTGAAAAAAATCAACTTTATTTTTCTAGGTTAAAAAAAATAGAACCAGCTATTAATTTCTGTTGAGAAAATGCTTCTTTTTTTTTTTTTTTGAAAATAATAGTATATAATGTTAAGCATAGAGGTGTACTTATAAAAAACAACTTAACCCACCTAGAAATATATAGATTTAAGTGAAGAAACATTGCTTAAGATTACAAACAAGCATAATTGTGCTTGGCAAATACATATAAACATTTTTAAACCATTATCATTTAGTTTCTAATAAATTTACTTATAAGATGGCAACATTTCTTTTTTTTTTAAAGAACTACTTTTTTTAATTTTTTAATTTTTATTTTTTTTAATTTTTTTTTCACTGCCATGTGTGTACCTATGCAACAATCTTGCATGTTCTTCACATGTACCCCAAAACCTAAAATGCAATTAAAAAAAGAAAGAAAAAGAAAAAAACAGAAGACAAAAAAAAAAAAAAAAAAAAAAAAAAAAAGAGAAAATGCTTCTTTTGGTGTTCACATCTAAATTTCTGAAAAGGTGATCTGGTTACTAAAATCATCCCAAATGCATTCATAAACCAGATCCACATGTGACTAGCCCTTTACAAAAATTAATTACAGTTGCCACAGCCTTTACATTCATTCTTATCACGTGTTACAACATGCAGATAATACAAAGAAAGGTCAAAAAGCTGAAGTAAACATTACAGCATCAGGAAAATGAAAACCCATCTGCATAAAATAAATATAATTTTGTAATAACTGTGAAAAATGAAAGCACTTAATAAAACTAATGGCAGTTGAATGTATAACTGTCTCATTACCCAATCATAAAATAAGTTACTGTAAAATGCATAGACTCTTTTTACATGTAAAGAATTTGTGCATCACAGTCAAGTGTTCAACAGTTTTACACAATAAAAATAAAGCCATTCAAGATATGTGTGAATACTTTACAACTATAATAACTTTAAAAAAATTTTGCTCTTTAAACTGTCTTAAAAATATATTAAATGTAAAAACCCTCAGATGGAAATTTTGCAGAAAAACCCAATATATCACTTCTATACTACACCTTTTATAAAATTATGTTTACAGTTAGAAATTCTAAATCTCTGTGCTCCCATGACACACATGAAATTTTCATATGAGGCTTTTAACTTTGCACTGGGCACATCTTCACTTTAGACCAGGGACACAACTTCTATTCTAAGCCAGGTGTCTTAGAAAAATATTTGCTGTTTTAAGGTTCCTGCCATAACCACTGGATTTGTAAAAAATCACCCTCTTTCTTAGAAAGGCAACTCTGAGTTCATATATTACTGAGAATGAATAAGAAGTGGAATTTGTATATACCAAACTGATCATTATCAATATAGTTAATCAACTGTAGTTTTCCTTCTCAATGTTTAAGATTAAAATGTCTTTTACATACAGTAGGGCATTGGACATATCCATGCATTCATACATGCCCACACATAGCCCGCAGCCTCTATTAAGAGAAATGCATCAACCCAAGCCCTCAAATGCACAATATAGCATTTAAAGATCAGGTCTCAACTACAACATCACCCTTGAAATTTTCCATTGAATGAGATTTTTAATGATTATAATGATATGTATGATATTTAAACAATGACTAACCACAGGTTCCTAAGAACAATTAAAATTCCTGAAGGCAAATTTAAAATGAATGTTATTAAAAGTCACTGTTACGTAATGAGGGTTTGTTAATGATTTCATTGATTGACCTTGAGCTGTAGTCAAGGTTTTTTTAAAGGCATGTTTCAAAAATTTATAATATCTAGTTAAGTTCTCATTATCTCACAAGTGTTTCTAAAATATTCAGAGGATAAAATGTTGTTTGCAAGTGGGTTATTCTGATATCCAGTGAAATGAAAGGATTATCTGTTTTTGAAGGAATACACTTTATAGATTGTACTTCCAAAAATAACTTTACCTTATGGATCAATATTACCAAAAATAAAAAGAAAAAAGACAGGAAAAACGAATCATTGCTTATATAAGGGTGAACATTTGGTTATTTATTTTGAGTAACTAATTCTGAAAATTCAACTTCTGAATTTGTCCAATTCCACTTGTTATAAGACAAAAATTGAATGGGAGAGCCAGAAACTGTATTTATGGAAATGCAACAGAACAAGGAAATATGGGTCTAAAAGAAGCCAGTCTCAAAGTTTCATTTTCAATCAGAATATTTATTAAACATTCCAAACTTTATGTCTTTGTTAATTTTATTCTTTTTTAAACCAATCAGATAACAAACATTCATGATTTATAATAAATTAAGTAGCAGTAATAATGGGATATGATATTTGTTGAATGCCTATTAATCAAGGGTCTATGGAAATCAATTCTGTTGATGATTTTTAAAGATTATAACATGAAAATAATGCAGTTATTAGCATTTTTATGTTTTACAACTGAGAAAACTGGGGTTGCCCAAAGGCATACAGCTAATTGGTAGCTAAATCAGAATTCAAGTTTTGGTTTGAATTCTAAACCACAAAAAGAATAGAATAATGACCTTTGTTCTAAAGTGTCTGATAATCTAATTAGTCTTCCTACATGTATTTCCTGTCTGAAACTGTTTAAAAATGAACTGTATGGCAAGTTTCATTAATAATGATAATTAAGAGCATCTGTGTTCTTACTATGTGCTACACACTCTACTGATTGCTTTACTTACATTAGCTCATTTAACCCTCAAAAATAGATTTTGCAGGTAAGGAAGCTGAGACTCATAAAGATTAAATGAGTTTGTCAGTGTCAGATATCTAGTATATGAAATAGCCATAATCAAAACTCGGGTTTATAATACTTCAGATCGTAAAATCTTAACCGCTGTACTCTACTATGAATTAATTATATAACATGAGAAGTTAAAGATTACCTGTGTTAGAAGAGGGGAAATATGTTTTCATTTAAATTAAGTAGACAGAGTGGCTCATGCCAGTAATCTCATCACTTTTGGAGACCAAGGTGGGTGGATCACATGAGGTCAGAAGTTCAAGCGCACCCTGGCCAACATGGTGAAACCCTGTCTCTACTAAAAATACAAAAATTAGCTGGGAGTGATAGTGAGCATCTGTAATCTCAGTTACTCAGGAGGCTGAGAAGGAGAATAGCTTGAACGGAAAGACAGAGGCTGCGGTGAGCTGAGATTGTGCCACTGCACTCCAACACTCTGTCTCAATGAAAAGATGATTAAATGGACAGAAGGGGACAATAGTGTAACATATAACTGGCTATGCATAATAAGAATAAATTAATTATAAAAGAAGGAAAACATTTCATGTTAGGTTGTCCTGTATGGTGAATATGGGATTATGAAACATTCCCTGAGGACCAAGTAAACTGGAGAGTTCCAGTTTATACCTGTTGTCTAAGTGTATTTTTTTAATGTTTATTTTTGTGGGTAAATAGTGGATGTATATATTTACAGAGTACATGAGCTATTTTAACGCACACATAAAATGGGTAATAATCACATCATGGAGAATGGGTTATCTAGCCCCTCAAGCATTTATTCTTTATGTTACAAACCATCCAATTATATGTTTTTAGCTATTTTTAAATATACAATTAAATTATTATTGACTATAGTCACTATATTGTGCTATCAAATGGTAGGTCTTACTCAATCTTCTAAATTATTTTTTGTACCCATTATTTATTCCTAGTCCCTTCTCAATGTTCACAAACTTTGCAGCTTCTGGCAATATCATCCTTCTACATTTTATGTCCATAAATTCAATTGTTTTGATTTTTGGATTCCATGAATAAGTAAGATCATGTGATGTTTGTCTTCCTGTGCCTGATTTATTTCACTTGTAATGATCTCCAGTTCCATTCATATTTTTGCAAGTGACAGAATCTCATTATTTCTATAGCTGAAAAGTACTCCATTGTATATATACCCTGCATTTTGTCTATTCATTAATCTGTTCATAGACATTTAGGTTGCTTTCAAATCTTGGCTAGTGTGAACAGTGCTGCAACAACCATGGAAGTGCAGATATCTTTTTGAAATATTGATGTTCTTTCTTTAGTGCATGTCCTTTCTTTAGTGCAGTGGGATTGCTGGATTTTATGGTAGTTCTATTATTAGTTTTGTGAGGACCCTCCAAATCATTTACCTTAGAGGTTGTACTAATTTACCTTTCCACCAGTAGTGTACAAAGTTCCTTTTCTCAACATCCTTGTCAGCATTTGTTATTTCTTATCTTCTGGATATAAGATGTTTTAACTGAGGTGAAATGATATCTCAGTATAGTTTTAATTTGCATTTCTCTGAAGATCAGTGATGTTGAGCACCCATTTACGTGGATCTTTGCCATTTGTATGTCTTCTTTAAAGAAATGTCTATTCAAAAATTTTGCCCATTTTCTATCAAATTATTCCATTTTTTTCTATAGAGTTGTTTGAGCTCCTGATATATTTTGGTTATTAATCCCTTGTCAAATGAGTAGTTTGCTAATATTTTCTATTCTGTGGGATGTCTCTTCACTTTGTTGAGTTTTTATTTTTATTTTTAATTTTTTGCTGTGCGGAAGTTTTGTAACTTGATCTGAACTTATTTGTTCATTTTGCTTTGGTTGCATATGCTTGTGCAGGGTTACTCAGGATATTTTTTAAGGTCATGAAAGTCTAACTTGTTGACAAATTCAAATGCCACTTTTATACCTTGCTCTTCTTACTACTAATTGTGGATTCAGTAAAACTTGATCTCTAAGACTATGAGCTTCTGGATGTCAGGGACTGTTTACTATACACCTTTGAGAACCTAATGCTAGTATTGTTTTGGTAAGTATTTATTGAATACCTGAAATTTGCCAGCCAATATGCTAGTACTGGGAAGTGATAGCAAAGAAAAGAAGGCAGGTTTCTTGCCATCATAGATTCCACAGACTAGAGGTAGTGGCAGATATCAATCATTTGTTTAATTCATACATAATTAAGAATTGGCAAAATCGATTTACAGTAAAAGAGCAAGATTTCAAAAGGTCATATATGATTGAGAAGAAGTAGATCACAGTCCTTGGTACAGTATCATTAATAGTTTTTGGATGATTTGAACTACCTGTTATACAGTTTGGTTTTGACATATTTATACAAAATTATCACTACAATAAAGATGACCAATATTTGCACATCACTACAATTTTTCTCAAGTCTGTTTGTATTCCATGCTTCCCTCCACTCCCATCCCAAGGCTATCAATGATCATTTGTCATTATAGATTACTTTCCCCAATTTATATAAATTTAAATTCACAAATACATATATATATATATATATATATATATATATATATATATATATAATATCGCAGTATGTATTTTTTAAAAGTCTTGTTTGTCTTTAGTTGTTTAAAGTGAGAGAACAAAGCTGATCCTTGTTACTGCATTATGGTCAAAGCAGAAGCTCCTATTTCTAAAATATCAGTGTTGTTCTTGCCTTAAGTTTTTATTTACTCAAAGTAACATAGCAAGAAATCAAAAAATTGCAAACACAAATTTTTGGCATAGACGTAAAACATCTCTTCCCTATTCCTCAGTTTTATTCCATAGAGTTGACATTTTAATTTTTAAAATATATTTTGAAATGATTTAAAATAGGTAGAAAATTAATGTTATAAAGTTGAATACTTCTTCATTTCTCTCTTCTTTCACATTTTCCTTCTTTCCATGAGGTAACCATACTTTCACAGTGTGTCTATCTAATAATGTTTTATCATTGTATAACATACCCTTATAGACAATATAACATGTTATGGTTTATTTTACATATTTATTTATATGCCATATGTTCCACAACTTGCTTCTCTCACTCAATATTATTTTTGAGGTATATTTATGTTGATACACACACACACACACACACACACACAGTTACACACACACACACACGTATGAAAGAGAGAGATAGATTATTGTTTCAATGACTATATAGTATTTAATTCTAAATACATACCATAGTTTATTCAGTGTCTTACTGAAAGCCATTTGTTTTTGGTACTTTATGCTAGCATAAGCTAGCATAAACAATAGTGCAATAAACATTCCTCTGCCGGTCTTGCGTACTAGTGGGAGATACTGATGGGTCATAGGATATGCATATTTCCAAATATTCTAGCTATCACCAAATTCCTCTCTAAAGTATAAAAAACACCAGCATGACATGCATAATTTTATTTCCCTACATTGTTGCCAACACACTCACTTTATCAAAGAGCCATCATATTTCACCTAATATGTATGTGTAAATATTATATTACTGTGGCTTAATTTTCATGTCCATAATTATTAGTAAACACTAGATTTTTTATATCTTTAGTAGCTCTATGTGTTTCTTTTTTTTAATTAAACTTCGTGTTCTGGAGTACATGTGTAGAACCTGCAGGATTGCTACATAGGTATATACGTACCGTGGTGGTGGTTTGCTGCATCCATCCCCCTTTCATCCACATTAGGTATTTCTCCTAATGTTAGCCCTCCCCAATCCCCCCACCCCTCAACAGGCACCAGTGTGTGATGTTCCCTTCCCTGTGTCCATGTGTTCTCATTGGTCCACACCCACTTATGAGTGAGAACATGCGGTGTTTGGTTTTCTGTCCTTGTGTCAGTTTGCTGAGAATGATGGTTTCCAGCTTCATCCGTGTCCCTGCAAAGGACATGAACTCACTCTTTTTTATGACTACATGGTAATCCATGGTGTATATGTGCAACATTTTCTTTGTCCAGTCTATCATTGATGGGCACTTGGGTTTGTTCCAAGTCTTTTCTATTGTAAACAGTGCCGCCATAAACATACTTGTGCATGTGTCTTTATAATAGAATGATGTATAGTCCTTTGGGTCTATACTCAGTAATGGGATTGCTGGGTCAAATGGAATTTCTGTTTCTAGATCCTTGAGGAATCGCCACGCTGTCTTACACAATGGTTGAACTAATTTACACTCCCACCAACAGTGTAAAAGCATTTCTGTTTCTCCACATCCTTTCCAGCGTCTGTGGTCTCCTGATTTTTTAATGATCACCATTGTAACTGGCCTGAGATGGTATTGCAGTGTGGCTCTGTGTTTTTATTTCTAGTGTTGTATGATTTTTCCATGCCCATGTATTTTAGGCATTTACCTATTGGGTCGATTGTCTTATTCTTTGTGATTTGCAGATTTTTATACGATTTGGGTGCTGATATTTCCTTGGTTATGAGTACATGCTCCAATACTATTCTTTTTTTTTTTTTAATTTTTCTGTGATGTCCATTATCATATATAAATATAGTTATATTAGACATAAAACACATCAATATTTTCTTTCTAGTTGACAGATAAAATTGTATTTAATTATTGTATACAACATATTTTGAAATATATATGCACACACACATTGTAGAATGCCTAAATTTACTTAATTAACATATACACCACTTCATAAAGTTATTTTAGTTTTAAGTACACCTGAAATCTACTCTCTTAGTGATTTTCAAGAATACAGTACAATATTATTAACTATAGTCGCCATGTTTTAGAATAGATCTCTTGAACTTATTCTTATCTAACTGAAGCTTTATAGCTTTGACCAACAGCTCCCCAACACTCCTCCTCCCTCACTACTCGAGTTCCTGAAGCACCATTCTACTCTCTATCCTGGATATATTTTCATGATGATTTTTCCATTTTATTTAACATTTCTTTTCATATTATCAGGTTTGATATTTGCTATTTTTTAAAAGATTCATTTCTAATATTTACATTTTTATCCCACCTTGATTAGAACTCTAATTATGGAAAGCGTATTCTTATAAAAGTATTAGTTTAATCATTCATGCTGTCTCCATTGATTTTTAATAATATAAATAATGAAAAAGCAACTTTCATAATAAATAACAAAGTAGCATTCACTAGGCATTTAATAAATAACAGACCCTGTTTTAAATTATTGATTTATGTATTAATAATACATTAGATAGATGCTACCATTATTTCCATTATGTAGTTGAGTAAACTAAAGCACAGAAGAGAAACAAAGTAGCCCCAAATTACATAGTTATTAAATGGCAGAGCTGACTTTGAAAACAAAGCAGTTTGGTTGCAGAATCCTTGTTTAGCTTCTATGTCATACAGTTTTTCTTTCTAAATATCATATATGTTGAGATTTATTTCTGACTTAGGTTTTGTTTTTCTCTGTGTTATTTTTCTTTATCTATATACCAATACCATTGTGTCTCAATAATTTATAGTTATACAATGTGTGTTATGTATCCCAAACCTGAAAGAACAATCTCTCGATTTTTTTTCTTTTCAGAATTATCTCAGCTATTCTTGAACTCTTCCTCTTCCATACAACTTGGGAATCAGTGAGTAGCACCAAAAATTTGTTTATGAAATGTTGGTTGGAATTAAATTGAATTTATAGAATAATTCAGAGAAAATATATATCTTTGTGATATTATTTGATTATACCCTTCTATTCATATGTGTCATTTAATGTACTTAGTTCTTTCATAATATAAATGTGTTTATTTTATAAATAATATGTAACTATAGATATTTAATATTATAACAGTTTGCATTAAAGTTAAACATAATATACACACAGATACAGAAAACATATGTCCAAATTAACATACCATTATAAAGTGAATATAAGTGGGAGCTAAATGATGAGACTACATGGACACATGGAAGGGAAAAATACACACTGGGGCTCATTGGAGGGTGGAGCATGAGAGGAGGAAGAGGATCAGGAAAAATAACTAATGCTTACTAGGCTTAATACCTCGATGGTGAAATAATCTGTACAAAAAAAAACAAAAACAAAAACAAAAACAAAACAAAACAAAACAAAAACCATGACACAAGTTACTTATATAACAATGCTGCAAACATACCCCTGAACTTGAAAAAAGTTACAAAAATACAGTTATAAAGTGAAAATCTATTTAACCTCTACTCTGAAGAGAACACTGGTAGTGTATCACAGCACTCTACATGTCTCTCCATCATCACAATCCTGTCTTTCAGTCCTAGAAATAACTGTGATCCTAACTTTTTTAATGTTATCCAAAAGACCACCAAGTTGGCTAAATAATGGAAAGGAGAGTTGTGCTCATGATAATCAGCTTGCAAACAGGAAACTAACATCTGTGTGCCAAAGATGTTCTCTCTTGGAAAAAGTACATGGCATGTCAGGTTTTATGCCTCACAGGGCCTGTGTCACACAAGAGAGACATGCATATTCAGCAGGTTTTAGGGAAAGACTATACATATTTATGAGGGTGGTCAAGTGCATGTGCAATGGGCAAACATATATGTAATATATTTCCAATATTCAGTTTGGGTTGGGTTTTAGCATTGAAATGAGATGGAATTTGGCTCTTTACATCAAAAGGTGAACTAGAGGACACAGTTTGTGCCCAGTCTCTATGAGCTGGCTTAAATGTGCTTGAGGTCTGCAGTTGCTTATCAGGAAAGAATGTAAGGTTGGTTGCCTGTCCAATTACAGTTATAGCAGTCTGACTTGTAAATTTGAGTTAGGAAGGGGTCTGATAATTTGTCCAACAGCTCCAATTGTTAGAGAGTTTAGCAAGAGTGTAGGTTTACTTTTGTAAGTAGTATGAGTTTGGGAAGTTGCCATGCCAGCCAAGCCTTGAATCACTTAATCTTAGGTAAGTTATTTTTCCCCTTTACACTAGGATAAGTCTTAATTGATAAAGGGGCATCTATTCTGGTCTCTCAAATCACAGTGTTTAATCAGTTCCCTGCTAATTCTAACTTTTTAACTATTTTTTCTAGCATCTTAAATATAGTTTTAGTTAGTTTTACATTTTATATAAATGAAATCATAATTTTGTGTTGTTTTTCCTTCAACGTTGTTTGTGAAATTGAAACATATTACTACTTGTAGCTATAGTTAATTCATTTTCATTTCCATATAATAATTACAAATATGTAATAATTTATTCGTATTATGGATATGTGGGTTGTTTCCAAATTAGGAGCATTACAAACTGTTGCTGTAAGTGTAACTGTATGTTTTTCTAGTGCAGAAATGCACGAATTTTGTGAAAATTTATACATAGATGTTTTGCATTGTGTTAAAGATCTCGATTGTCGCATTGAAAATACCTTAATATGTGTTGGAATCTTAATTAAGATTGCATCAAATATTTAGGTTACTTGAGAGATAACGTTTATAAAATTGAGTCTTCCGATTCAGGAATATAGTGTATCATTCCTTTATTTAAGTCTTGATTCAATAAGATTTCTAATATTACCTACAGTTTCTCACATCTTTTTTTTAGATTTTTCCAAGGCACTTTATATGTTTGATGCCTTTTAAGAGTTACATTTTAAAAACTGATTTGTTAACAGTTTGTGTCAGATATGAAAAATACAATTAATTTTGTAAATTGCCAATCTACCAAACTTGCTATATGTACTTGTTAAATGTAAAAATATAGTGGTACATTATTTGCATTTTTCTGTGTAGATGAAAATGTCATTGGCAAGTGATTAATTTTTTTTTTTTAATTTGTAATTCTTACACTATTTTTTTTTCCTTACTTCACTTGTTGGCTATCGATATTCAGTTGTGTACTTTCCCAAACCTTATCTTAAATTCCTACATGTCGTAGGAGGAACCCATAATTGATTCATGGGGGCAATCCTTCCCCATGCTGCTCTAGTGATAATGATTAAGTCCAATGAGGTCTGATGATTTTATAAAGAGTAGTTCCCCTGCACAAGTTCTGTCTCTCTGTCTCTGCTGCCATCCATATAACACATGACTTCTTCTCCTTGCCTTCTGCCGTGCTTGTGAGGTCCCCCCAGCCACGTGGAACTATAAGTCCATTAAACTTTAAAATGTAAATTGTCTAGTCTCAGGTATGTCTTTCTCAGCAGCATACTGAGAAAGACATACCTGAGACTAGACAATTTACATTTTAAAGTTTAATGGAAGTTTATTTTAAGACTAAACATATAGCTACTCCATGAGCCCAGCACTTCTATTCTTAGACATTTAACTCAAATATATGAAAACATACTTCTGAAGAAAGGCTTTTATTCAGAATGTTTATAGCAGCATTAAGTATAATAGGCCCGAATTGGAACATCCCAATGCCCACTAGAGAATAGATAAACAAATCTTGGTGTATCCATGCAATAAAATACTACTAATCAATTTTAAGGAATAACATACTGACACATACAACAACATAAATTACTCTTGGTTTTATCCTGAAAGAAAGGAGACAGACATAAACAAGTACATTCTGGGGATAAAAAAAAAAAAAACCCTGTGAATTTGAAGAATTGGCAAAATTAATCTTGGGACTGGAGGAGTAGAAATGAGAATAGTGGTTTCCTGTTTGCCTCTGTGATGGTGGTTAGGAGAATGAAAAGTAGGCACAGCGTAACATCTTATGGTATGTATGGGTTTGTGTATGTGTACATGAACATGTGTGCATGTGTGTCATCTTTTTGGAAATGTTATATATGTATAAAATCTATATCACTCAAATTGTAGCATAGATCACATGTCATTTTGCACCACTATTTTGTAAATGACAGAATAAATGTGTGAATGAATCCTTCTACATACAACTTTGTATTCTTATTGTGGTAGATAAAGGCAAAATAAATTTGATAAACATACCTACTGACCTGTTTACAGGGTGATTGTAAGAACTGAATGAAATAGTCATAGGAATAACGAGACAGTAATAACCATTCATTGAAACTTTAGGATTTGAAACATATGCAGGAGGGCCCAAACAAATGTTTGTTTTTTTTCTCTCCTACACTAGGCTGAAGATTAAAAGCACTTATAGAAATTTCATGGTGACTTCTGGCTGCTTAAGTGATTAACAGTTGTATCTGTTAATATGTTTTATGATCCTTCAGAGGTATAGTTTATCCCCGTTCTTATTTGTAAATAAAGCTCAAAAACATTTACTGCCATTAATGCAGGTATACACATTTTGACTAGGTCTTACTTTACCTCATCTTAATTTAGAAGTAAATGGCAATGGGAATCTGTTCTAAACCCAATGAGAAGTACTTTGTTCTTGGTAGCTCATTCTACAACCTATTTAATCTGCATGCTATTTAGGGGAGAAGCCATACTAACATATTAATTCAACTGGCCTAAATTTGTGCTATATTGTACAAACTGAAAGGGTGAAGTCAGGAAACAAGATATAAAATAGCTGGTCCAGTAAAAAATCATACATTTTCATAAGCAATGTACAGATTGGCTTGCAGTTTTTAAAAAGGTTCTTATAAGGCAATTTTGCTGCCTGAAGTGGAACATTTACCTTTCTGTAACACCCATTATAGCACTTGATTATTTGATTCAGTGCATTTTGCTGGAAAATGTGAATTTATTTGTGTATGAGAGTCAAAATGGTGTATGAGAGTCAAAATGTGCTGTTGGCCATGTACATTACTGAGAAATCTGGTAAACGTCTGTACTGTTTCTCTGTATTGTCAGGACTGGATGTGGCTGAAAAGCAGCAGTGGACTGCATCACTGTTTTCCTCTCCTTCATATCTTGACTAGCATAAATAGATGATACTTTCTTTTTAGACTGATCACCCTTACATTTGCGTTTAGTAATGTTTACTCTGCATTTCCTTTGAAGAAAATAATGAATTTCATTTCCTTTTAGTCATATTCTGTTTGATCCATCTAGTTCTTTGAAAACTGTCAGTGCAGCTATGTAGAAAAGTGGTCTGCCAGGATAACTTTAGGTTTTTTGACATAAATATTTTAGGCTTATTCATCTTTAACAAATGAGGCTTCTGAATATTTCTCACCTCTTTGTATCTGTTTAACACCAATATGTATTGAATTCTTAAATTTATTTCATTGTCACATATGTTGATGTATCTGTTAGTATAACATTTCTAAATGGACAGTGTGTGTGTTTGATATAGGTAAGTGCTAAATGAAAGTTTTCTTCATGTTGTTATGTTAAATATATCCTTAAATTTACAGAACATTCTATTCTAAATAAACTAAAAACTCAGAGTAATGATGACAAAGTATTTCTTTAATTATTTCTTTATTTATTTTTTACTTTAGATTCTGGGGTACATGTGCAGATCATGCAGGATTGTTGCATAGCTACACACATAGCAACGTGGTTTGTTCCCTCCAACCCCCTGTCACCTGTATTTGGCATTTCTCCCCGTGTTATCCTTCACCATCCACCACCAACAGACCCCAGTGTGTGATGCTTCCCTCCCTGTGTCCATGTATTCTCATTGTTCAACACCCGCCTATGAGTGAGAACATGCGGTGTTTGATTTTCTGTTCTTGTGTCAGTTTGCTGAGAATGATGGTTTCCAAATTCATCCATAGCCCTGCAAAGGACACGAACTCATTGTTTTTTATGGCTGCATAGTATTCCATGGTGTATATGTGCTACATTTTCTTTGTCCAGTCTATCATTGATGGGCATTTGGGTTGGTTCCAGGTCTTTGCTATTGTAAACAGTACCACAATGAACATATGTGTGCATGTGTCTTTATAATAGAAGGATTTATAATCCTTTGTGTATTTAACCCAGTAATGGTATTGCTGGGTCAAATGGAATTTCTATTTCTAGATCCTTGAGGAAGCACCACACTGTCTTCCACAACATTTGAACTAATTTACACTCCTGCCAACAGTGTAAAAGTGTTCCTATTTCTCCACATCCTCTCCAGCATCTGTTGTCTCTTGATTTTTTAATAATTGCCATTCTAAGTGACATGAAATGGTATCTCAATGTGGTTTTGATTTGCATTTCTCTAATGACCAGTGATGATGAACACTTCTTCATATGTTTGCTGGACTCATATATGTCTTCAAATCTCCTTTACTTATCTAAGATTGACCAACGCCAGTGATCTGTCAAATATAGCCCCAGAAATTGTTGATTTTATACAAAGTTAGGTTAATAACAGTGTTATTTTCCATAGTACAGCCTGAAAATATTCCCTGAATCATATGTATTTGTGATTAGTCAAATTTTGCACATAAGTTAAACTTTCCCTATTATATGTCAATAATTTATTATTTATTGAAGTATTATTAATACTTCACATAATTTTAGGAAATAAATTTTGTAGTATTTATTCTTGCCTTATTAAACAGATAAGTCAAAACATAAGAACTCTCAAAACCATTGATGAGTCTGCTACTAATCCCATGGGTAACCCTTATCTCAGATTTTATAATTGTATGTCTGTTCTCATTCTTCTAAAAAATGACATATCTGAGACTGGGTAATTGATAAAGGAAAGAGGTTTAATTGACTCACAGTTCCATATGGCTAGGGAGGCCTCAAAATCATGGCAAAGGTGAATGATGAGCAAAGTCACATCTTACATGGCAGCAGGCAAGAGAACTTGTGCCAGGGAACTCCCATTTATAAAACCATCAGATATTGTAAGACATATTCACTACCATGAGAACAGTATGAGGGAATCCACCACATGATTCAGTTATCTCCACCTGGCCCCACTGATACATGGGGCTTATTGCAATTCAAGGTGAGATATTGGGTAGGGACACAGCCATACCATATTATTCCACTCCTGGCCCCTCCCAGCCCCTCCCAAATCTTATGACCTCACATTTCAAAACCAATCATGCCTTCCCAACAGTCCTCCAAAGTCTTAGTCTATTTCACCATTAACTCAAAAGTCCACAGTCCAAAGTCTCATCTGAGACAAGGCCTGTCCCTTCTGCAAAGAAAAACTGTGATAAGATACTATCTCAAACCAGTCAGAATGGCTATTACTAAAAGTCAAACAATAAGAGGTCCTAGCACGGTTGTGGAGAAAAAGGATCACTTAAACACTTTTGTTGGTAGTGTAAATTATTTCAGCCGTTGTGAGAATCAGTGTGACAATTTCTCAAAACCTCAAAACAACTACTTTTTGACCCAGGAATCCCATTATTGGGTATTGAGCCAAAGGTATATAAATTGTTTAATTATAAAGATGCATGCATGTTCATTGCAGTGCTATATGCAATAGCAAAGACATGAAAGCAACCTAAATGCCCATCAATGGGAGACTGAATAAAGAAAATATGATACAGATACACCATGGAATACTATGTAGCCAGAAAAGAAGAATGTGATCATGTTCTTTGTAGGAACATGGGTTGAGCTGGCAGCCATTATCCTTAGCAAGCTAACACGGGAACAGAAAATCAAGTACATGTTCTGACTCATAAGTTGGAGCTAAATAAGAACACATGAACACACAGAGGTAATAACTGACACTGGGGCCTAATGTAGGGTGGGGGTGGGAGGAGGGAGGTGATCAGTAAAAATAACTAATGGCTACTAGGCTTAATATGTCAGTGGTGAAATAATCTGTGCAACAAAGCCCCATGACAGGATTTTACCCATAAAGCAAACCTGCACTCATACCCTTAAATATAAAACAAAAATTTAAAAAGAATACAATAAAAAATTGCAAAATGATATTGACTAATGTCATGTAGAAGAGGGCCATATTAAAATATCTGCACATTTTAATATTATTCTGTAGCTACTATAAGGTTTATTTACTAACTTTTGGCTCTTGCCTGTGTTCCAGATTATTGAAATTGTTAGGTAAGGGGTTTCTAGGGCAGTAAAGTGCTCTTATGCTTGTTATGATCTGTACCACACTCTGCAGTTTTCAAAATTCCAATTTTGTTTGCCTGGATAAATTAAAAAACTCAAATCAAAATATTCATTTAACTGATTTCCTATAGGAAGGGGATAGTACTATGATCTGAATATTTATGATTCCCCCAAATTCTTCTGTTGAATTCCTCACTTTTGAGTTGGAGACTTTTGGAGATAGTTAGGTCATGAGGGAGGAGTCTTCATGAATGGGATTAGTGTCTTCATAAAGGAGAGCTCAGAGAGATCGCTCTCCCCTTTCACCATGTGAAGACACAGCAAGAACGTGAGTATTATCTATGAGTCAGTAAGTAGGCTCTCACTGGACATTCAACCATCAGGCACTTTAATAGTGAATTTCACAGCCTCTAGATTTGTCAGAAAGAAGGGTGTCATTTATAAGCCACTAGCTCTGTGGTACTCTGTTACAGCAACTCAGATAGATTAAGACACATAGTAAAAGGAAATATGCATTTATTTACACTATGTACTCAATATTTTTCATACATTCTTTTATTTAATATATATAAAGCTTTGTGAGGAGTGCAACTATGCCCATTTTGTTAATGAGTTAACTGACAGAAAGGACAAGTACTTCAAAGTAAGGACTTCAGGATAAGACAAACATGCTCTTAAGATGTAATGCAATCATTTACTTTGTACAATTTACTTCACTTTTTGAGCCTATTTTCTCATCTTAAAATTAAGTAATACCAGTTTTATGGATTTTCTGTGGGGATTAAGTAAATTGAGACAAGTTAAACAGTCTTGTATATGGTTGGCACAGAGGTTGTTTGCAATAAGTTGTTATTACTTTCAACAGTAAAAAAAAAAAGAAAGAAAGAAAGAAAAGGAAAAAGAAAAAGAAAGGTAACCTTAAGTGGATACCTGCTCAAATCACAAGCAAATAAATTACAAAATTAGACATTATCACAAGCCAGGTTTATCTATAACATGCTCTTTCCATAATACTAAAGTGTCTCTCCTCAACTACACTACATTTTCTGCCAAAAATTTCTCTATTAAAGAAAAAAGTAAATGTATGTAATTCTATATGCCTAAAAATTCACGTGGTAAAAGTAAAAAAAAAATGTATTAAATAATATTGGAAGAAATATTGAGATATGTATTTGTACATGTAACATATATGATTATTCACAGTGGCAACCGCCCAAAAAACTTGGGAGTTAATATATAGAATCTCTTTATTTATAAAACTAGCTTTAAATTCTTTATCTGCCTGCAGTTTCACCAGCAACAGCAAATTTAGTCTTGGCACTTTCAGGTATACTTCATCTGACCTAATTAGAAGAGGAATTGAACACTCAGGCTGGGACCTCGAGGTTTTCATTACACAGTTATGATGACCTTACAGTCATTTCTCTTCACAAAAGCACGACATGCTGGATATTTTAAGTGGCCCTGGATAATATGTGGATAGTAAACAGAACTCTTGGAGGATGTCCTTTAATGGATGATCTTTTGAAGACACAGCTGCTTTCTACTTCTCAATGCTGAACAAGTGGCCTATCCACATCTCTATGGTGTTTTGAGGACTGAAACTCCCAGCTAAAGACTACAGCCTGCTTATTATTTCAAAATGAGCTCTCTAAGAAACTTGAGAGGAAGCAGGATTTTTGCCTGAAAGTTACGTGTATAACTTCCTCAGCTTTCTGTTGACTTCCCCATAACTAAATGTAATCAATAGTTTCTTGGGATTACTCTTTCACACACTACACCTATGAGATAAATTGGTAACCTCTGTACCTCTGATCCCTCAAAGTTCATCAGAATACCACATACCACATGGCTTTCCTTCTCACTCTACAGCTATCACTTCTTTTTGGGGAGAAGGAAACAAAAGGCTAAAAGACATTGCAGTTTTCCTTCTGTTTATCTTTAAAATACTGTATTTCCTACTTCTCAGTTTATATATTCTCTCTTATCAGTTCACATCTCTCTTTCTCTCTTTCTGATTCTCATAATCAGGTGTATCCTCTGAATCTAGAAATTTAAAACCTGTCTTCTCTGTTCTTCCCTATCCAAGTGGAAGTGTTTGTAGGGAAGGAAAAAATGACGCAGTTTCAAGTTAATGTCTGAAGCAAATAAACATGGCACATGCCTGTTACATTTGCTTGATCAGTTAGTTAAACATATATTAATCTGGTAGATTTTGATTAAAGACATATCAATAGTACACTCTCTCTCTCTCTCTCTCTCTCTCTCTATATATATATATATATATATATATATATATATATATATATATTTTTTTTTTCCAGCTTTAAATTTTTTAAAACTATTTTGTTACGATATATATATATATATATATATATATATATATATATACACTTCCCTCTTATTTTAGGAATCTTTACCAATATGATTACACAGAGCTTAGAATGACAGTTATATAGTTGGTCAGAAGACATGAAATTTGTTCTTAGTTATGAGATCCACCTGTGTAGAACAAATTAAGTGTTAGGCAAATTTATTCATATTGTCATGTTGATTTTTCAAGAATACGATTGTCTTTGAAATAAACTAATAGCTATAGATTAAGAGTCAAACACTGTGGAAATGCAATTCTGTTGAAAGAAATATCTGAGCCAGATTGGGATATGTGAACTTTACAGGTTTCAGTTTATCCATACTGTGTTATTTTATTTGTCAGCTTTCTGTCTTACAACCTGAAGATGCTTACAGAATGTTCCTTTTCTTCTCTAAAAATAGTCCTAGTGAGCATAGAAGAATTTGAAAAGACAGAATCAACAAACCTCAAGATAGTTAATTGAGATTACTCAATCTGAGATATAATAGAAAAGGGAAAAAAAAGGAGGATAAATATAGCCTCAGAAAGCTTTGGTATATCATCAGACATGCAAACCTATTTAAAATTAGAATCTCAAAAAGATAATGACAGAAACTCACCAGATTGAATGACAAACATTATTCTACACGTTCAACAAGCTCAATGTACTCCAGGTAGAATGAATATAAAAACATCCACGCACAGACATATCATAGTAAAAAAGTGCCAATAGCCAATAACAAGGAGAAAATCTTAGAATTACCAGGAGAAAAATTATTCTTTACAGGCAAATAAACCTTGATAATTTATCACTTGATCCTTCAGCAGAGAGAGAGAAAGCAGAGGGAGGCAGTGAGATAACTAATTCAAAGTACTTAATAAAAGCAAACAAAAATAATGTCAAAAAGCCCATATCTAGGAAAGATCTATTTAAAAAATCTTTTTTAAGGTTCATACAGTTTAAAAGATCAGTTATATGACAATAAAAGCACAAAGATTGATGGAATGAAGTTATTTAAGAGCTATGGTTTTGAATTCTATGAAAAGATAGTTTCACTGGTGAATTCTATCAAATGTTTTCAGAAATTAACACTAATCCTTCCCAATTATTCTAGCAAATAGGAGAAGCAGCATTTCCAAGCTGATTACATGAGATCGGTATTAGCCTGACAGCAAAACCAAAGAAATAATAAGAAAAAAAACTCAGTGGTTTCTGCTAGTATGCTTAATCTGTACAGACATAAAATTTGTCAGAAAATATTAGCAAATGAAATCCAGCAAACATATAAAACAGATTATTTATCATGAGCAAATAGGACTCATCACAAAAATGCATGCTGGTTAAACACATGAAAATGAATCAATATAATATATTAATAGAAAAAATCACATATTCATCTAACTGCAGAAACCTTTTTTTTAATTTAACAACATTTGATTGTAAAATGATTAACATATTATGAATAGAAAAATACTTTGTCAGCTGGACAAAGTGCATCTATGCAAAACCCACAGCACACTTCATTCTTAATGTTCAAAGACTGAAAAATTTCACCCTAAGATCAAAATGCCCATCTTTGCGATTTCTATTCAACATTTTACTAGGGTTTTAGCCAGAACAATTAGGCAAGCAAAAGAAGCACCCAGATTGAAAAGAAAAATGTAATGCTATCTGTATTTTAGGTGACATAATCTTATATATAGAAAATCATTAGAAACCCATGCACATTAAACTCACTCACATGCATATAGGCATGCATCCATGGAATGTCATCAAATGTTAAAACATTCTGCTTCCTAGAATACTATCCAGAAAGTGAAAAGATGACTCACATAATTGATGGAAATTTAAGCAAATTATATATTTGATAAGGGATTGCTATCTAGAATGTAGGGAACATTTAGACATCAATAATAAAAGGACTGATCAAATAAAAATAGAATATTTGAATAGACATTTCTCAAGAGTAGACATACACATGGACAGTAAGCACATGAAAAGATACTTAACATCATTAGTCATTAGGGGCATGAAAAGCAAATCCACAATGAGGATACCACTTCATATCCATTTGTCTGGTTATAACAAAACAACAAACAAAAACAAGAATTCAGACGCATTTGCATGTGACAAAATTAGAACCCTCATACCTTGCAGATAGAAATGGAAAATGGTACAGCTGCTGTAGAGAACAGTGTAATCATTCTTCAAAAAGTTAAAGCTACCATAGAATCTAGAAATTCTACTCCTAGGCATATACCCAAGAGAAATGAAAGCATATGCCCATATAAAATCTTGTACAAAAATATTCACAGCAGCATTATCTATAATTAATAAAGTGTAAACAGCTCACATGTGTGCATTCAATGGAATATCATTTAAATGTCAAAAAAACTAAAGTGCTAGAATATTTTACATTATGAGTAAATTTTGAAAATGTTATGCTAAGTGAAAGAAACCAAACACAAATGGCCACGTATCGCACAATTCCATTTATTTCAAATGTCCACAGTAGGCAAATCCAGAGTCAGAAAGCAGATTAGTGGTTGCTAGGGACTGAGTAGTGGTAGGGTGAATGGAGGAATGGAAAGTGACTAATATGTACAGAGTTTCCTTTGGTGGTGAAAATATTCTAGAATTAGATAATGGTGATGATTACATAACTTTGTGAGTATACAAAGAACAACCAAATTGTACACTTTAAGTAGGTGATTTTTATATATTATATGTGAGTTTTACCAAGAATTTTTTTAAATGGATATCAAATTATTTGAATGCTATTTATTGTATTCTTCTTTGTTCCTAAATATTTATATAATCAGGCTTAATAAGTTCTTTATTTCTAAATATACATGAAGTTTAGGATCTTAGTTCTGCAACATGGATAGATTATTTGTTTCTTCCTTTGACAATACACTGATGTACCACAGTTTTGATATCTGGTCACTGAGATCCCTTCTTTCTCTTTATGAAATATTTTTATAAGTTCTGAAACATTTAATGGTTCTAATTATATTTTGAAATAATTGTAATAATATATGTAATTATTCTCATTATAGATGGTTTTAACTGTGTAAAATGACTAAAAATGAAATGCAAAATAACCATTTAAGTTTTAATCCATCATCTAGCCCAATTTCTGTATATTTACATAAATCTATATATATTGTTATTCATGTGAGTTTATTAGATAAAATATAACAGGACACATATGGTAATGTGACTTTTGATATTCCCATGACACTTAAAAGGAAAGACCAACACTGGGAACAAAGAGCAGCCTTGGAAACCACACTTTCCAATGAGAACTCTTTTTTTTTTTTTTTTTTTTTTTAAATTTTAATTTAGGTTCTGGGGTAAATGTGCAGATCATGCAGAACTGTTGCATAGGTACATACATGGCAAGGTGGTTTGCTGCCTTCATCCCCACATCACCAATGAGAACTCTTAAAAATTGGAACCCGATTCCCTCCATATACACCCTGGGGGTTAAAAGGGGATTTGGAGACCTTGGCCTTAGGAATATACATGTGTGGTTGAGAGACTTTTCCCTTCTGTTGGGGTAGATTTTAAAAATATAATGGGAATTAAATCTAAAAGAACATAATTAAAGAAATTGCGTAAGTTGGCGTACTTACAAAGAATTTCACTAACAGATATTTCTCGAAGTGATGAATAAATCATTTCTTCATAACGTTTATGAGCAATGGCTTTACTGCTACTTATTTCTCTCATTTGTTACGTTTCTCAGTTTCTTGCCTTGCCTCTGTGTTTCTTTCTCTTTTCCTCCTATTTGTTCTCCTTTTTTTTTTTTTTTTTTTTTGAGATAGAGTCTCACTGTGTCACTCAGGCTGAAGTGCAATGGCATGATCTCAGCTCTGCATTCTCTACCTCCAGGATTCAAGCGATTCTCATCACTCAGCCTCCTGAGTAGCTGGGATTACAGGTTCCTGCAACTACGCCAGGCTTTTTTTGTATTTTTAGTAGAGAAAGGATTTCACCATGTTGGCCAGGCTGGTCCTGAAATCCTGACCTCAAGTGATTGGCCCGCCTTAGCCTCCCAGTGTGCTGGGATTACAGGAATGAACCTATGCACCTGGCTTGTTCTCCCTCTTCCTAATACTTCATTACTATGCAGAACTCATGCATAATTGCTCTGGCTGTGTAGAACGCAACACAGAATATTTCACATTTATTTCCTTGTCTTCTGATATGGCTAAACCTCATTTTTATGTATAGGACCTCAGCACACAGCATACAGAAAAGCAGCATGGATCACGGGTAGATGCTTCAATAGTAAGCTTGAGGCTGGGTTGAGAACTCTTAATCAAAGATGTCTCCATGTATTCACAGATGAATATGCATAGACTTCCACTAATAGAGATTCAGTTACTTTGGTTAAGCATTGCTCTCTCCCCACTTTATATTCTAAAATTCAAATTGCCCTGGCAGAGGTTTTTTTTTTTTTTTTTTTTTTTTTTTTTTTTTTTTTTTTTTTTTGTTTGTTTGTTTGTTTTTTTTTAATGATATCTTAAGGTGTTTTTCTGATTCACGGAAAAATTATTGTGAATTCTGTGAACTCTGTGTTGAAATGATAGCCAGATTTTTAAAAAAGGGTGAGAAAGAAAGTCCTAGAGGGAACTTATTGTATTAGCAATCTAATATGTGCCTGGCACTAGGCTGAAATTTTGTTATCTATTAGCTCATTGAATCCCCATGACGGTATTCTGTGTATTCTATGGTAGTTTAACAAAATTGATAGATGAATATACTGAGGCTTAGGTGTTATGTGTTAAATATCTATGAACCAACAAAAATTCATGCTGCTGCCCTAATCCCTGTGGTAATGATTTTAGGAAGTGATTTTTTTTTAAGGATATCATTAGGTCATGAGGGTGAGGACCTCACGACTGAGATCAGTACACTTATGGAAAGAAACCTCAGATTTCTCACTCTCCTTCTGCCACATGATGTTATAAGAAGTTCGCAGTCCGCAACTTAAAAGGAGTTCCTCATCAGAACTTGTCCATGCAACTATGCTGATCTTGAACTCCCAGTTTCCAGAACTGTGAGAAATCAGTCTCTATTGTTTGTAATCCACCAAATGCATAGTACTTTGTTATAACAGCCAGAACTAAGACATTAGGCTTTCAATTATATATAATTTCAGGGAAGTCCTTATTGATAATGTGACATTTGAGCAAGGCTCTGAAGAAGGTAAGTTAGTGAGCTAAAAATAGCTGTAAAATAAATGTACCAATTGACCTAATAATAATAACAACCATTTTTTTCCCTTTCTA
The DNA here is from genome assembly GCF_048565385.1 of Saimiri boliviensis. Classification (NCBI taxonomy): domain Eukaryota; kingdom Metazoa; phylum Chordata; class Mammalia; order Primates; family Cebidae; genus Saimiri; species Saimiri boliviensis. Next base: position 93,342,893 of record NC_133470.1, read on the forward strand.
TCTTATTTGTTTGAAAATTTAACCTTGGTTTTCCATCTAAGTGGTTGTTATTTTTCGTTGACTGAAATGAATAATCTTTATTTTTCCTTCATGTTTTAAGGATGCCTTTCTTAGGTATACTGTTCTAAGGCCAAAGTTTTTTTTCCTTCAGTACTTTAAATATGTCATGCCACTCCCTTCCTTCCTGTAAGGCATCTTCTGAAAAGTGTGTTGCCAGGTGTATTGGAGTTCCATTGTATGTTTTTTTTTTTTTTTTTTTTTTTTGTTTTTGTTTTTGTTTTTAATTTTTATCTTGCTGCTTTTAGTATACTGGTTTCATCCCTTATCTTTGGGAGTTTGACTATTAAATGACTTGATGTAGTCTTCCTTGGGTTCATTCTGCTTGGTGTTCAAGTACCTTCTTGTACGTGGATATTAATATATTTCTTTAGGTTTGGGAAATTATGTTATTATCCCTTTAAATAAACTTCCTACCCCTATCTCTTTCTTTATCACCTCCTTGAAGCCAATAACTCTTAGATTTGCCCTTTGGATGCTATTTTGTAGATCCTGTATGTGTGCTTCATTGTTTTTTATTCTTTTTTCTTTTATCTCTTCTGACTGTTTATTTTCAAATACCTATCTTGAAGCTCACTAGTCCTTTTTTTCTGCTTTATCAGTTGTGCTATTAAAGGACACAGATGCATTCCTCATTATGCCACCTGCATTTTTCAGTTCCAGAATTTCTGCTTGACTCTTTCAAATTATTTAAACTTTTTGTTAAATTTATCTGATACAATTCTGAATTCCCTCTGTGTGTTATCTTTAATTTCTTTGAGTTTTCTCAAGACATCCGTTTTGAATTATCTGTCAGAATGGTCACCTATCTCTCTTTTTCCAGGATTGGTCTCTAGTGCCTTATGTAGTTCATTTGGTAAGGTTATGTTTTCCTGGATTGTCTTGACATTTGTAGATATGTGTCTGACTGGGTATTGAGGAGACAGTTATTTATTGTACTCTTCATAGTTTGGGCTTATTTTTAGCCACTTTATTTGGAATACTTTCCAGATGTTGCTAAGGACTTGGATAATGTGACCAAAGTTCTATCTGCTTTAGGAGTCACCACACCAAGCAACGAAGTGGTGCCGAATCAGTCCTGAAGCCAGCACAAAAGTGAAATTCCCCTAAGGCCTGCTTGAAAGACTCTGTGGCTACCATCTATATGGGCTCAAAGTTCTAGGGCTCTATAATCAGCAGGTGACAAAGTTAGCTAAGCCTGTATTTTTCCCTTCAGGGTGGCAAGTTCCTTCAGGTTACAGACAGGTTCAGGGGTGATGTACAGGAGCCAGAGACTAAACTCAAAAAATGTAGAAGTCCATGCACATGATATTCTGTTGGTCTGCAGCAGAGCTGACAATCAATCCACCATACCTCGTCCTTCCCACTCTTCTCTGTCCTTTCCAAAGGCAGAGGAGCCTCACTTATGGTCACAGCTAACATAGCCTGTCTTAGTCTGTTTTCACACTGCTGATAAAGACATACCCAAACCTGGGAAGAAAAAGAGGTTTATGTGGACTTACAATTCCCCATGGCTGGGAAGGCCTCAGGATCATGTTGGGAGGAAAAATACACTTCTTACATGGTGACAGCAAGAGAAAAATGAGGAAGATGCAAAAGTGGAAACCCCTGATAAAACCATCAGATCTCATGAGACTTATCCACTATCACAAGAACGGTATATGGGAAACTGCCCCCATTATTTAATTTATCTCCCACTGGGTCCCTCCCACAACACATGGGAATTATCAGAGTACAATTAAATATGAGATTTGAGTGGGGACACACAGCCAAATGATATTATTCTGACCCTGGCCCCTCCACATCTCATGTCCTCACATTTCAAAACCAATCATGCCTTCCAGCCAGTCCCCTAAAGTCTTTACTCATTTCAGCATTAACCCAAGAGTCCACACAGTTCAAAGTCTCATCTGAGACAAAGCAAGTCCATTCTGTCAATGAGCCTGTAAAATCAAAAGCAAGCTAGTTAGTTCCTAGATACAATTGGGGTACAGGTATTAGGTAAATACAGCATTACAAATGGGAGAAACTGGCAAAAATAAAGGGGTTACAGGCCCCAAGCAAGTCCAAAATCCAGTGCTCATTCAATTCTTAAAGCTCCAAAATGATCTGCTGTGACTCCATGTCTCACTTCCAGATCATGCTGAAGCAAAAGGTAGACTCTCATGGTCTTGGAAATCTCCACACCTGATGCTTTGCAGGTTACAGCCTCCCTCCTGGCTGCTTTCACAGGCAGGCATTGAGTGTCTGCGGTTTACAAATATACGCTGCAAGCTATCAGTGAATCTACCATTTTGGGTCTGGAGGACAGTGGCCCTCTTCTCAGAGCTCCACTAGATGGTGCCCCATAGGAACTCTGTGTGGAGGCTCCAACCCTACATTTCCTTTCCACACTGCTCTAGCAGAGGTTCCCCATAAGAGCTCACCCCTGAACTTCTCCCTGGACATCCAGGGATTTTCATACATCCTCTGAAATCTACGTGGTGGTTCCCAAACGTCAGTTCTTGACTTCTGTGCACTTGCTAACTCAACACCATGTGGAAGCTGCCAAGGCTTGGACCTTGCACCCTCTGAAGCCATGGCTTGAGCTCTATGTTGGCCCCATTCAGCCATGGCTGGAGTGGCTGGGACACAGGGCACCAAGTCCCTAGAGTGCACATGACATGGGGACCTTGGTCTTGTCCCCCAAAACCATTTTTTCCTAGGCCAGGACATTTCTTCAGCACATTTTCCCCACTGTCCTGGGAATTAACATTTGGCTCATTGTTACTTATGCAAACTTCTGCAGCTGGCTTGAGTTTCTTCTCATAAAATATATTTTTGTCTTCTACCACATTGTTAGGATGCAAATTTTCTGAACTTTTATCCTCTGCTTCCCTTATAAAACTGAATGCCTTTAACAGGACCCACATTATCTCCTGAATGCTTTGCTGCTTAGAAATTTCTTCGCCAGATACCCTAAATCATCTCTCTCAGTTCAAATTTCCACAAATCTCTAGGTCAGGAGCAAAATGGTGCCAGTCTCCTTGCTAAAACATAACAAGAGTCATCTTTGCTTCAGTTCCCAACAAGTTTCTCATCTCTATCTGAGATCACCTTAGCCTGGTCTTTATTTATTTATTTATAGAGGAATCAGAACTACCCATTAAATTACTGCTGATAGTTAATCCTAGTTATTTTTCTGTGAGTCATGTAGGGTGGTAGTATCAGATCCAATAAAAAGTAAGCATTGCATTTTAAGGCACCTGACACATTTGAGACTTAGGCATAGTCTTTAAGCTAAAGAGGTCTTTATCTCTCATCAAGGGAGAGTTGGACTGTTCTAAAGACCCCATGAGTTCAGAAAAATCTGTGGCTTGATGTTTCTCAAGTATACAGGCCCACATAGCTCCATTCTAACTGAACATATACTACTTCCATTTTAGGGCACTGCTTTACCTCAACTGAAAATCAGCCATTCAGTCACCCTCCAGTGCAGGAGATGAGAAGTAACCCTTTGAATGTGATAAGCTAAAAATAAAATTCTAAGGTCTCCAACTATCTGAAAGAACTCCTACTCTTGGCCATGAGCATTACAAAGTTAACCTGACAAACTAGTTTAGGCTATTATGGGAAGGGACATGCCTCATTATAACCTCCCTTTGGAATTCAGGAACAACTAACAAACACTGATATGGTTTGGCTCTGTGTCCCCACCCAAATCTCACCTTGAATTGTAATTGTCATAATCCCCACATGTCAAGTACAGGACCAGGTGGAGGTAATTGAATCATGGGGGCAGTTTTCTACATTCTGTTCTCATGATAGTAAGTGAGTTCTCATAAGTTCTGCTGGTTTTATTAGCATCTGGCATTTCTCCTACTTGTACTCACTCCATTTTGCCACCATGTGAAGGTGCCTGCTTCTTCTTTGCCATCTTCCATGATTGCAAGTTTTGTGAAGCCTCCCTGGCAATGCAAAACTGTGAGTCATTAAACCTTTTTGCTTTATAAATTACCCAGTTTCACATATTTCTTTATAGCAGTGTGAGGACAAAATAATACAGTCAATTGGTACCAGGAGTGGGGCTGTACCCTGCAAAGCCACAGAGGCAGACCTGCCTAAGGCCCTGGGAGCCTACCTCTTGCATCAGCATGACCTGGATATGAGAATTGGAGTCAAAGGAGATCATTTTGGAGCTTTAAGGTTTAATGACTGCCCTGCTGGATTTTGGATTTGCATTGGGCCTGTAGCTTATTTGCTTTGGCCAATTTCTCCCATTTGGAATGGGAACATTTATCCAATGCCCATACCCCCATTGTATCTAGGAAGTAACTAACTTGCTTTTTAATTTTAGAAGCTCATTGGTAGAGGGACTTACCTTGTCACAGATGAGACTTTGGACTGTGGATTTTTGAATCATTGCTGAAGTGAGTTAAGACATTGGGGGACTGTTGGGAAGACATGATTGGTTTTGAAATGTGAAAAGACGAGAGATTCGGGAGGGGCCAGGTCGTAATTATATGGTTTGGCTCTGTGTTCCCACCTAAATCTCACCTCGAATTGTAATCCCCAAAATGCCTATGTCTCAAGAGTGAGACCAGCTGGAGGTAATTGGATCATGGGGGTGGTTTCCATCATGCTGTTCTCCTGGTTGTGACTAAGTTCTTAAGTAATCTGGTGGTTTTATTGGCATCTGGCATTTCTCCTGCTTTGGAAAAGGCACTTGCTTCTCCTTTGCCTTCTGCCGTGAAGGCCTCTCCCTGTAGCAATGTGGAACGGTAACTTAAATTTATTTCCTTTATAAATTACCCATTTTCAATATTTTGTCATAGCAGTGTAAGAACAGACTAATACAGTATTAACATTAAAATGGAGATCTTAAGACCTTTTGTAGCAATAAGACAGCAAATTTAAGCCGGACTCTAGTGTAGCATCACATGGCAGCAGGCCCTGAAAGAAATCAAAGTATTTTATCCTCAAATATGTTTATTTTACATATTTTGAAATGACCCTGCAAAGTTGTCTCTTGTGGGAAAAATGTACATTCAGTAGATAATCTCTCTTTTTCCAAGTCTCTTTCCTGATCCAGGAGAGAAATAACAGTCTGGAATCTTGTTAAGTCTGAAAAAAAACATTTATGATCTATTCTGTCTGAAGCAGGCTTCTGGAGGCTTCATCCGCATAATAAGTACCTTGGTCTCCAAAGCCTATTATCTTAACCAAGACACTCTCTTCTATGGTGTTTAGATAAAATTTATCAACCAGTAGCTAATTGGAAAATCTTTGAATCCACCTATGACCTATAAACCCTTCCACTTTGAGTTGTCCCACTTATCTGGACTGAACCAATGAATATTTTCTATGTATTGATTGATATCTTATATTTCATAACAATATATAAAACCAATCTGTAGCTTGACCACCTTAAACTTACATCATCAGGACTTCCTGAGACCGTCATGGGCATGTCCTTAATCTTGTCAAAAAAAAAAAAAAAAAAACTTCTAAATTGGAAACTGTTTCAGATCTTTTTTTTTTTTTGTCATTGTGTTTTCTCTTTAAAATAAGTACAACCATCCAGATCCATGTTTCTTATAGTTACTATTTCTCCTAAATGCCACAGATATTGTCAGAGACAATGCATTTTTTTTCCACCTTTATCTTTACCTTGTTTACAACAGGTGAAAGTCCTAAGATTTACACTGCTACCACATGGCAGCAACTAACAGTACTCCACCTACCACCAGTGATGACGTTCTTAGTGTCAGCCGAACAAGCAGTAATCCAACTCTAGAATCCCATTCTTAGTATCTTCCCAGAACAAATTAAGAGTACCAACTGCCTTAGGTTGGGAGTCCATAGAAGGAGTACCTGGGATATAATTCATGTGTACTGATTTATTAAGGGAGAGCTCTCAGGAAAACAAGAGTGAGAAAGCAGGAGAGGGCAGAAGAAAGAGCTAAGTAAGAATGCGGTCTCAACTGGAGTTTACCTTTCAATGATCCAATGGGGATTTCTAAATCAAAATTGTGCCACAGAATTGGCCCTACCTTATGACCATGGGGAAGGCTTTTGTACCCCAAGTCACCCAGGCTTTTGCTGAAATTTCCTCCTCAAGTGAGTGTGGGTAGCGGTAGTGATTATAGGTGACTAACCTGTTGAACAAAGAGGCTTCTATTGACCTGAAAGCATTTCTCTGGGGAAAGGAAGTAGCTGGGAGAGATAGCAACTAAGACAGCAGTGACACAATGGGTCCACCAGTCAGGTAAAGGGGATCTGTGAGGGACACTAATAATGACTGCTATGTCCTAGTTCCTGAAATTAAGAGAATGAAGGTAATAGAATAAACTAATAATCAATATGTGTTATACAATTTAGAATGTTGTATATTAACTTCCATTTAGTTTTTTGTATTTTTATTTCTGATTCCTGGATTATTTAAAACTGTTGTTTAATTTCCAGGAGTTAATTTCCTATTGTCTTTGTTATTAATTTCTAGTTTTATTTATTATATTCAGTGAACATGGGTGATATTTTAATATATATTTGGTATATGTTTCATAGGAAATTGAAAAGAATGAATATTCTACTGTTATTGGGCAGAGTGTTCTATAAATATTCATTAGGATAAGTTGGTTGAGAATGCTGTTCAGATTATCCATATCCTTAATGATTTTCTTTCTGTTCATTCCATTTAAGTCCTCAAGTCTAGTGGTTACTTTGTCAATTTCTACTTTCAATTATATCAGTTTTTGCTTCATTTATTTTTAGGCTCTGTTGCTTGATTTGTACACATATAGAATCTGTATGCCCTCCTGGTAGATCAGCCCCATTATTACATAATATCCCTTTTTGTAGTGATTTTTTGCATTGATGTCTATTTCATCTGATATTAATAAAGCTGCTCCCACTTGTTTAACATGTTTATATGCTATATCACTGCCATCTCTTTACATTCAACCCAGGTAGATTGTTTAATTTGCTGTGAATTTCTTTTTAACAGCATGTGGTTGGGTGGTATTTCTCGTTTTAAATCTATTCTATCAATTTCTGACTTTCAATTATTGTATTTAGACCATTTACATTTAAGGTAATTATATTTTGGGCTTAATTCTGTCATTTTATGTTTTATGTTTTTCCTCTGTTTAGTATTGTTATTTTTTTCTTGCTCATCTAAGAAGTTACTTGAGCATTTTTAAGGGTTCCATCTAGATTTTTTGCAGTGTTTTTGAGTGTATCTCTTTCACAGTGGTTGCTAAGTGTATTATAGTATACATATGTGGTTTATCACAATCTAATAGTATTAACATTTTACCACCTTGAGTGAAGTGTGAAAATCTTACCTCCACTTAGACCCTTGTACTTTTTCTACTTTTAAATATCAATATCTTTATTATAAGATGATGTTATAATTTTTATTCCAATCATCAAATATAATTCAAAAACACTATGTATATTTCTCATCTTTCCATTGTTCTTTTTTCCTTTCTTATTCTCCAAGATTCCTTCCTTTAAAATTCTCCTTCTCGCTGAAGAATTTCCTTTAGCTATTCCTTGAGGGTAGATCTGCTAGTGGCAAATTACTTCAATCCCTAATAGTTACCTTTTATTAATGGAAATATTTGGCCCTCTATAATATTCAGAACTCCAATCTTTAATATTAAACCTTTTCCCTTCCTCAAGTATAGAATAGCTTATGGCTGGATATTTTAAGTAATGATGAGAGGAGAATAATCTACTTGTCCACTTTTTGACTTTGCTGATTCTTTTTCTTCCTTGCTCTGCCAATTTCTCATTATACATTTCAATTTTTGATCACCCTACATTTGGAGGGAGAGGAGAGGGAAGAGGTAAGAAGTGATAAATAGCATTAATGTAATCTGATAATATTTTCCTCTGATTATAACACAATTAAAGCATCTCTCCAGATTTGGAGGTTGGTCATAGCTACTTTTTTATTTTAAATGCATTGGTTATTGGCATGTTTTTCCAAAATGTCAAGTGTGAATATTTGCCTTAATTTTCTGAGAACTGGGCCAAATAAATACTTAGAAGTGTGTGTGAGTGTGTGTGTGCATGTGTGTGTGTGTTTGGCTGGCCATTTGTATTTTATATGCAGTCCTCAGAACTCCTGAAAAGCAGCTTGACCCTTCAGGAAGTCTTTTTAGGGAGAATTTGAAATGTCTTTAGGCTATTTGTCTTGCTCACATGATCCACATTGGGTCTAAGAGAAAATTTTACACATTTTTAACCCAAGCATTGGTTGAAATATAGCTTCTAAAGTGGTTTTGTCTTAATTCTTAACACCTTAAGTGGCTGATAACAGCCTCTCACCTTTAGATTTTCTTGGCCTGTGTTGAAAACTGATTTCCTGTGCTCTTCAATATCCAGAAGATATATATATATATATATATATATATATATATATATATATATATATATATATATTTTAATTTTTTTTTTCTCTGAAGTTTTCCTTACAAGGCTTACAATGGCAGAGAAGCAGCCCTTGACTGTCTACCCCCATGATATAGCCCAGGTCCAGGACATTCACTTATTTTTATTGCCAGCTGTACTTTCAGCCTCTCAAATTCCAATAAATTAATGATAGGTGGCCAGCTAATGTTTGCCAAACTGGGTTTGAGTTACCCCTTTGTACGTTCTTTATTGGTATTTGAGCATCTAATTTTGTAAAGTAAAAAATGATGACATTTTGAAATCTTGTAACACACTTATACATTCCTGGATTTCTTTGATACCCTCAGGTTATAATTCTATTTCCTTTCATGTTGCAAACAAACTAAGGTTTTGGAGATGATGGCCATTATTTTATGGAGCAGAAAAATATGAAATGAGCTTCAGTATATACTAGTAAAAAGTAATGTACAAACAACTTAATTTCTTGTTCTTATGGTCTATAGTCTGTATAGTAAGAACTAGTGAGAACTCATAGTCCCAAAACATGTTGAATTGGAAATAAAGGGAAGCATGTGTATATCAGAGACAGAAAAAGGCTAGAAGGCAGGATGTTTGTGTTTACTATCATGTCTTCCATGAAACTTTAGAGTGACTTGAGAAAAAGAATTTATTTGCATAAAGTGTCTTATCACAGTAGTGGAATGTTAGACACAAACTTTCCTATAGAAAACACATGCAAAGAGAAAGAATGACTTTTTTCTTTTCTCATGAAGACTTTTCCCTAGTCTCCTCCCATATTCAAAGTGAATGTGACACCTCACACTTAATTTTTAAGTGGTCTTTGCGTAGGAAGAATGGTTTGCATCTTCCATGGAGAGCCCCATAGTCAACTACAATCAATTAATAATCCACTTACTAAAAACTAGAAATAATCTAAATATGGAAACATTGGCTATGAAAGAGCTTTGTAAGTTTATAGTTTACTATATCCTTCCCATGGAGGTACTGACTTACTAGATCATGGAAGTGGTATGGGCATGTCTTTCTTAAAATCTCCCCAGGTGATTTGGTGAGATACTTGTGTAGATGCTAAAGTCAACTGAACTTGGGACTGTATCCAGTGTGTAAGTCTCCTTTGCACCTTAATCTAGCTCCTGAGCTAAATGCCTTAGATGATATTACTGTTCAATAAAAGTTCAACAAAAAGTCTTACCTTGCTTTTTAAAACCAGAAAGCATTCTAACTGTACTTGTTGAGTACTTACTGTGAAAATTTACTCCATGTCCTTACCATGATCACAATATTTTCCTATAGATTAGGAAATGTCATGCCACTAATGTTGACCAATACATTTTGGGTATAAATGTAGATTTGGGTATTCTAAATGAAGATACGTCAGAATCTGGATGATTTTTTTTAAATTTAATTGTTTCAGTATCTTGAAATAGGCAGTTGTTTTTTTTTTTTCTCCAGCAACTTGGCTTTTATTAAAGATCATAAATGCATATTTAGAGATGGTTGTTAGGGCAAAGTATCAAAGCTGTGGTTGTCACTGACTACAGAATGGCCTTGGGCAAGACACTAACCTATTTCTGGCTATCTCATTCATTATCTGGAACCACAGAATTTATTTTAAGGGAATGTGCTATTAATTCATTTGATACATAAAGTCTATACTTTCAAATAAAATCTTAGCTCTTATTAGGACTTAAAAGAAATAATACGTTTTTTTTTTGCTGCTTAAAATTTCTTGCCAAATAAAGCAGTAGAAAGGGAAATCAACTCCAACTACAACTTCCATTACAAGTTCCATTTAACAATTTATGTTAGTGACCAGAACAGTGAACTATAATATAACAATCAGTTAGTGAGTTTCTACAAGTCTAGTTACCAAGCACTGATTAACTCTTATTAAGTATCAAGATAACATGTTACATTCCTTGGTAAAGAAGCAATTGTGAAATGGCCATGGTTTCCTTGGATTTGCTGTCTGGTTCCTAGCATCTGACTTCAGTCCTCAGGCTTGGCCATCACCACCACTCCAGTTCACTAATTTATACTTAACATGATTCAAATGATCTTTTGAACTTGAGTCATTGGAAAGACAACAACAAAAAAATAACCAAACAAACAAACAAAAAGCTTACAATGTGAAGAGGTAAACACCATTGTAGAATAAAACATTTATTCAGTTTAAAATATATACTAATATGCCACAAACCCAACAAATTGTACATAGATGAGTTCTCTTTGTCACCTACAATTCCTTCTCATTAAGCAATTGCTAATTATTTTAACTAGATTGGCTGTGGAAAGACTTCTGTTAGAGACTATATTCTTGTTTAAGTATCTTGTATTGCACTGATTTCCTGTGATTTGCTATTCCTATCATGCTTTTAAGAGAAAGAACTAAAAGTCTTTGCACAGGTATTTTAAAAAATATATCCTTTATATTCAGAGTTTTTGGCAATATTTAACTTACAAAAATAGTCTTGCTTTTTTCAAATATTTTCTTTGTAGCACTAGAAATCACCACACATTGCTTCAGGATTTTCTCTACAGCCACGACATTGTGTGTTTTCTCACCATCAAGATCAGCATCTGGTTTAATGATGTGGTAATGGATAGATATTTCATACCACTATTTTGAAGTATATACACTTCCTACATCCAAACTGATACAAAGTTTCTTTTGTAAGTAAGGAAATATTTGACATTAAAAAGTAATCACTTTATTCCCCAAACTGTGTATGTCACAATAATACTTTACTAGGCACCATGTACAAAAGTAAAATCAATATCAAAGAGATCTGAATACAGTTGAGGAATTATAGTGAACATTCATCTCAGTGGGAGAAACAGGAAAGAAATAAAGGTAACAAGTTAAGGGGTAGCATAGGCAGTATTTTAAACTCCATCTCTTCTACTTATAAGTGAGGCTTTGAACAAGTGGCTTAATCTCTTTTTGCTTCAGGCTCTTCATCTGCAAAGTGGGAATACAAGTAGTACCTTTCCAGTACAATCACTTTGAGGAATAAATGAATTAATGTACTGAAATTATGTATATAGCCATATCTCATTTTACTGTGCTTTGCTTTATTATGCTTCTCACATACCACTTTTTTTTTTTTTTTTTTTTTTTTTTTTTTACAAATTGAAAGTTTGCAGTAACCCTACTTTGAGCAAGACTATGGTCATTATTTTCCTAATAGAATATGCTTACTTCATATCTCTGTATCACATTTTGGAAATTCTCACAATATTTCAAAGATTTTTATTATTATTACATCTTTGATGGTGATCTTTGATTAGTGCTCTTTAATGTAACTTTTATAGTTGTTTTAGAGCAGGCATCCCCAAACTTTTTACACATGGGGCCAGCTCACTGTCCCTCAGACCGTTGGAGGGCTGCTACATACTGTGCTCCTCTCACTGACCACCAATGAAAGAGGTGCCCCTTCCTGAAGTGCAGCGAGGGGCCAGATAAATGGCCTCAGGGGGCCACATGTGGCCCATGGGACGTAGTTTGGGGATGCCTGTTTTAGATCATTATGAACTGCAACCATATAAGCAACAAACTTAATAAATGTTGTCTGCTGTGGCTGCTCAGCTGACCATTCTTTATAACTCTCCCTCTCCTTGGTCCTCCCTATTTTCTGAAACACTACAATATTTAAATTAAGCCTATAATGGCTTCTATGGGTTTAAGTGAAAAGAAAAAGTCACACATCTCTCATTTTAAATCAAAAATAAGAAATTATTGGGCTTAGAAGCAGGCATCTTGAATGTCAAGATAGGCCCAAAGCTAGGCCTTTGGCACCAAAAAGATAGCCAAATTGTGAATGCAAAAGGAAAGTTCTTGAAGAAAATTGGAGGCCCTACTTCAGCAAATATAAATGGTGAAGAAGCAAAGCTGCCTTATGGCGGATATGGAGAAAGTTTGAGTAGTCTGACAGAAGTTTAAATGTGCCACAACACACGCATAAGCCAAAGCCCAATTCACAGGTTCTAAGGCTCTTCAATTCTTTGAAAACTGAGAGATGTGAGGAAGCTACAGAAGAAATCTTTGAAACTAGCAGACTTTTATTTCAGTAGTTTAAGGAAAGAAGCAGTCTTCATAACATAAAAGTGCAAGCTGACCTAACAAGTGCTGATGTGGAAGCTACAACAAGTTATCCAGAAGATCTAGTTAAAATCACTGACAACAGTTGCTAAAATAGACAAAAGATTTTCCATGTAGATGAAACAACTTTCTGCTAGAGGAAGATGTTATCTAGGACTTTCATAGCTAGAGAGAAGTCAATGCCTGGCTTTAAAGCCTCAAAAGACAAGATAACTCTCTTACAAAGGGCTTATGCAGCTGATGACATAAATTGAAGCTAATTTTTGTTTACTGTTATAAAAATCGTAGGCCATTAAGAATTATGCTAAATCTACTCTACTTGTGCTCTATAAATGGAAAAACAAAAATTAGATAACAGCACATCTGTCTTAAGTGTGGTTTTCTGAATATTTTAAGCCCACTGTTGAGACCTACTGCTCAGAACAAAAGACCCTTTAAAAATATCACTACTTGATGACGATACATCTGGTTACCCAGTACCTCTCATGGAGATGTATGAGTAGATTAAAGTTGTTTTAATGCCTGCTAGTAAAACATTCATTCTGATCAAGGAGCAATTCAGGAATTTCAAGTCTTGTTACTTAACAAATACATTTGATAAGGCTACAGCTGCCACAGATAGTGTTACTCTGATGGATCTGGTCAAAGTAAATTGAAAATTTTCTGGAAAGAGATCATCATTCTAGATGTCATTAATAAAAATTGTGATTTATGAGAAGAGGTTAAAATATCAAGGTTAACAGGAGTTTTAAAGAAGTTTATTCCTATCCTGATGGATGACTTTGAGGAATTAAAGATATAATAGAAGTAGTAATGCCAGTTGTGGTGAAAATCGCAAGAGAACTAGAGGTATAAGTGGAACCTGGTCTGGGCTTGGTGGCTCATGCCTGTAATCCCAGCACTTTGGGAGGCCAACACAGGTAGATCACCTGAAGTCAGGAGTTTGAAACCAGTCTGACCAACATGGAAAAACCCCATCTCTACTAAAAAATACAAAACTAGCTGGGTGTGGTGGCACATGTTTGTAATCCCAGCTACTCAGGAGGCTGAGGCAGAAGGTCACTTGAACCTGGGAGGCAAAGGTTGCAGTGAACAGAGATTGAGCCATAGCACTCCAGCCTGGGTAAGAAGAGTGAAACTGTCTCAAAAACAAAATCAAATATAAAAACAAAGAGAAGTGGAAAGTAGAGCCTGAAGATTGAACTGAATTACTGTAATCTCATTTTATAACTTGAACAGATGAGATATTGCTTTCTATGAAGGAGCAAAGAAAGTAGATTTTTGAGGTAAAATATATTCCTGGTTGAATATGCTATGAACATTGTTAAAATGACAATGGAATCTTTAGAATATTACATAAACTTAATTAAGCTATACCAGGGTTTGAAAGGATTGACTCCAACTTTGAAAAAAGTTTTACTGGGGGTAAAATGCTTCAAACAACACCACATGGTATGGATAAATCTTTCATAAATAGAAGAGTCAATGTAGCAAACTTTATTTTATTATAATTTTCACAATTGCTACAGCCATTCCAACCTTCATCAACCACTACCCTGATCAGTCAGCAGCTATCTACATCACGGCAAGACCCTCCATCAGCAAAATTATTATGACTTACAAAAGGCCCAGATGAATTGTAGCATTTTTTAGTAAGAAAGTATGTTTCCTTTAAAATATATATTGAGAATTTTAGATATGATTCTATTGCATAATTAATTGACTATAGTATGATGTAAACATAACTTTTATATTCACTGGAAAGCCAAAAAATTTGTCTGACTAAATTTACTGTGATATTCACTTTATTGTGGTAGTCTAAAACTGAACCTGCCATATCTCTGAACTATGCATATAAGATTGCCTGGTTGAAAATACTTTATGAATATTACATGTTTCATTATAAGGAGTTCAAAGAAGAGAAAAGTCTAATGCCTCTTTACTGGAAATGGAACTGTGCTTGTTCCACATACTTGAAACACATGGATGATAGAACAGTATAGAAGTAGATTTAAGCAGTGTGTGTTGCACAAAAGCTGGTAGTATTAAAATTATAGTACTTAGCCCATAATGTGAGAAAAATAAGATTTTTAAAAAAAGTCCCTGACAATAATCTAGGGGATTTGTCAGGCTGTACTACAGCTGTTTATTTGCATCATTTTTAGCTTCCAACATCAACCATGTCCTTGGGAATTAAATCAGGAAGCAGTTCAATAGTGGACTCTATTTTGCAGTCACAGGCTGTCCCCACCTTTGAAAGGTATATTAAGATAATAAGTAACAAATAGAAGCATTTTCTCTTCCAGGGAGAGCATGCCTGGGCTTTGCTATTTAATTCAGGAACATTTCCTGTAAGATATCTTTCAATATGATCATGAACTATGCAAAGTCAGTATTGAGGTTTGTTAACCATCAGATCCCCTTAATTATTCAATAAAGTCACCCTGAACAAGAGCAAAATATGTATTTCTGAGTTATAAAAATGAAATTTACCTTTCTGTTGTAATTTTGACTATTTTTGCTGCATTTTCCCTCATGTAGAATAATTGTTTTTGAGTCAATGGTAAAAATAAGTGCCTCTTTAGAAAGCCAGAATGCCTTCAACATTTTTCCCTTGAGCCAGTAAGAATGGCAAACTTGATTTGTTAGAGACCTTGTATGGAAACCATCTGTTCTCTTTTAGCTGTGGGACAAATGGTACACCAATTTCCTGTCTTCCATTGTGAATAATTAACAGTGAATCTTAAGGAGATCCTACTCTCTGTCTTCTAAACAGGTGCATTTTGGTATGTTAACACTCTTAAACCACTGCTTTTGTTCTCTCAGCTGGCAATTTTATACCTTGAACCAACTCAGAAGCTTTATATTCATGAAGCATGTGTTAAGCTATAACTTATTTTATAGACCGTATCAGGTCTTGGCTAAGGCAGCTTGGGATGTGACACAGGGTACTGTCAAAATTAGACTATCAATATATCATGGCAGGGTATCTTATTTAAGTGGGCATTAAATTAAGAAAATACAGAAGTTGCTGCAGGGAAGAGGTGTCTAGAGGTCAACATTAAAAGGGCATGATTTAAGGCAAAGAGACAGAAGGTCATGAGCAAAATCTTAGGTATTTGATCCACCAGTTCAAGAAAAGATGTGCACAGCTCAAAGTACTCAACATACTTCCTGGGGAAAAATATTTTTCCCAAGAGATTCTGAAGGCAACTGAAGGTTTTCATCCACAGGACCATTTTGATTGACTTCTCAGTCTAATATGATACAACATGATAAATGGTCTTCAGTGTCACTTTGATGCTAAGCTAAACCTTTTGAGAAGTTGGTAGGCCGGGAGCGGTGGCTGATGCCTGTAATCCCAGCACTTTGGGAGGTCGAGGTGGGTAGATCACGAGGTCAAGAGATTGAGACCATCCTGGCCAACATGGTGAAACCCCATCTCTACTAAAAAAATACAAAAATTACCTGGGCATGGTGGCGCACACCTGTAGTCCCAGCTACTTGGGAGGCTGAAGTAGAAAAATTGCTTGAACCCAGGAGGTGGAGGTTGCAGTGAGCCGAGATTGTGCCACCGCACTCCAGCCTAGTGCCTGGTGACAGAGCCAGACTCTGTCTCAAAAAAAAAAAAAAAAGTTGGTAAATTAATCTCATTTAATCAATCTCCATGTGCTCAGTGTGTAGATCTACCCTCTTCAGTGAATCCCTTCTCTACAAGACAGTCACAAATAAACAATGATAATGTTATCTTCCTGCTTAAAAATTTTATTTAAAAACATATATTGTTTTAAACTGATACATAATTATACACATTTATCAGGAACATTGTGATATTTCAATACATGTATACGTTGTGTAATGATCAAATCATTATGTTTGGTGCATCTGTCACCTCAAACATTTATCATTTCCTTGTGGTTCCCAAGTCCTGCTTAAAATTCTTAAATTATTTTCCCTTTGTTCTCAGGATAGTATCTAGAACTTTATCCAAACACAAAGCCCTTTATAATCTCAGGCTACCAACTTCTCCAGCCTCATATCTTGACACTTTCTCTGCTTGCTCTCTGTACATCAATCAGAAGGACGGGACCAAGTGCTTGGTCTCCCAGTAGCTCCATGCACTTTTTTACCCCAAGGCCTGTGCACTGCTCTTTCCTCAGGAGCAAGGTTTTCTATCCTGCTGGCCTGTGTAACTCCCAATTCATCCTCCAGGTCCAGCTTAGGTGGTACATTCCCTGGGAAGCTTTCCATGACTTCTTCAGTCTAGATTAACTTCTTTTGTTTTTATGTGCTCCAATAGTACCCTGTATTCCCCTAAAGTAGCATTCCTAACACTGGATTTTAAGTATTATAAGTTTTGCTCTTCCACTAATTTGATACTTTACTCAGGGAATACTTTTTTTTTTTTTTTTTTTTTTTTGGATGTATCTTACCCTTTCCAATATGTAGTTCAAAAATTGGTACATAACAAGTAGCCTACATAACAATTGAATAAATGAATGGCAAAATGAATTAACAAATGAAGAAAAGAAGAAATTTGTTTATAACCTTTTAATCTTTTGTTGAGTGATAAATTAATATGAGCTAACTTGACCTAGAATTCCAAAGAGTTGTCCTTCTCTTTCAAGAGTCTTCATTGAAGTATTGGCACTCAGGCTTCTCTGTCTCCTAGGGTAAGAGAAAGGGAACTTGATCCTATAAAGCTGTTTTATTTTTCTGTCCTTATTATGTTCAATCTAAAGCAGGGCTCAATAAAAATATATGATCTTGAATAACTGTACAGGTTCAGCCTAACCAATAAAGACGACATGCATGTTTAAAACATAACTTTGGGAGAAAATCAGCACCAAGTGTAAGTTAGAAGTAGAAAAGGAGGTGCAATATTACAGGCCTTGAATAAGGTGTATTTTGTTTCAAGTAACTACATTAATCATTAATCTCTCCTTTTTTTTTTTTTTTTTTTTTTTTTTTTTTTTTTTGAGACAGAGTTTCCCTCTTGTTACCCAGGCTGGAGTGCAATGGCACGATCTCGGCTCATCGCAAACTCCGCCTCCTGGGTTCAGGCATTTCTCCTGCCTCAGCCTCCTGAGTAGCTGGGATTACAGGCACACGCCACCATGCCCAGCTAATTTTTTGTATTTTTAGTAGAGACGGGGTTTCACCATATTGACCAGCAAGGTCTCGATCTCTTGACCTCGTGATCCACCCGCCTCAGCCTCCCAAAGTGCTGGGATTATAGGCGTGAGCCACCACGCCTGGCCATTAATCTCTCCTTTTAAAGTGAAAAGAAATAATTCATTTTTATATTATTTGAAGATCAGCAATAACGTATATATCACACTGTTTTCATATTTGGTTAATTACATAAAATCATTTTCACTTATTATTTTCTTTTAACTTGTTCCTGTTCTAGACCTATGGTTTTAATTAATAAACTTTATTTCTTGAACAATCATAAATTTACAGTAAATTTGAGTAGAAAGTACAGTTCTTATGTATTCCTCTCCCTGCTCTCATTTCTGTTGTTATTAACATCTTACATTATTACAATAAATTTGCTAAAATGGAGGAGCCAATACTAATACATTATTATTATGTTATTATTAGTTTACTATTACAGTGATATTGTATTAGTATTAATGTTGATACATTGTCATTATTACATTAATACTTTATTAAAAACTAAATGTCCTAGTTTGCATTAGGCTTCATTCTGTGTGTTATATATCCTATTGGTTTAGAAAAATGCAAGCCTTGCAACCAAGAGCCAAGATGGTCTGTGTCTCCCAGCAAATTTGAATATCAGTCTAGGCAATAAGGACTGTGACACTTAGGTGAGTCCTAGTGCTGAATTGGGCTCAAAGACAGTAAATTGAGAGGGATGTGACATATGAAACATCAGCAGGCATTGCCCCATCCCTAATGTCAGGCTACACAGCTCATGGCTCAAAAAGAGACCCCATTCTTCTGCTTAAGGAGAAGGTAGAGATGAGTAGAAATGATTTTACCTTGCATCTTGGATGCCAGGTCAGCCACAGCAGGATAGGGAAGAGGTCAGAGTGGTGAGACCCACATTCCAGGACCTAGCTCCAAGATGACCCCCATTTCTAGACACACTATGGAAAGAACAGAACCCACTGCCTTGAAGGGAAGAACACAGTCATGACGGTATTAATCATCTGCTAACTGAAGAGTCCCTGGTTCCTGAATAACCAGCAGCAATAACCAGGTACTATATCAAGGGCTTTGGGTCAGCCTCTGAGAATTGCTGTCATTTGCACCTGCATGGCCACAGGGAGGAAGAGCACAAAACAGGCTTTTGGGACCACTGAGTCTAGGACTTGATTCTTGAACAGCATTTCTGGGCCTGTCCTAGGCCAGAAGGGAGCCTACAGCCTTGAAGGATGAGTCCCAGGCCAGGCAGCATTCACCATATGCTAACTTAAGAGAGTCAGGGCCTTAAGCGAACAACAGTGGTATTCTAGAAGTACTCTTATAGTGGTCTGTGGTGGTGATGGCTATGGAGTGAGGCTTTTTTGCCTTCAGAAAGAGAAGAAAGAGTGAGAAGAACTGTCTCTTATGGTCTGCAGGACAGCTCAGCCACAGTACAATGAAACACCAGATAGATTGTAAGGATTATAACTCTAATACATGGCTCCTGGATGACAACCCTGAAGCCAGCACCTGAAAGACCTTTCTTCCCTGAAGGGAAGGATGCAGGCCAGGCTGGCTTTGCCAGTGGCTGATTGTAGAACCCCAGGTACTTAAGTGAACATAGGCAGTAGTCAAGGAGTGGTTATAACAGGTCTTGGATGAGACCCAATGCTGGGTTGGCTTCAGGTCTGATCCAACACAGTTATGCTGGTAGAGGCATAGGGGTGCTTGTGGCACTCCACCCTGGTTTAGTTGGCTCATAACAGAGAGACAGAGGTTGTTTGCTTGGGAGAAACTAAGAAAACAGAACATGGGTCTTTGACTTGTAATCCAGAGAATTGTGAATCTTATCCATCTAAATGGTACTTCTATAAGAATACAGAAACTATAGCATTGCTGAACATTGTGTGCTGTGATGGTTAATTCTAAATATCAACTTGATTGGATTGAAGAATGCAAAATAATGATTTTGGGTGTGTTTTTGAGGGTGTTGCCAAAAGAAATTAACATTTGAGTCACTGGACTGGGCTTAATCTGGGTGGACACAATCTATTCAGTTGCCAGGACTGCTAGAATATATATAAGCAGGCAGAAAAATATGAAGAGAGATTGGCCTAGCTTCCCCAACATCTATCTCCATTGCTGGTTGCTTCCTTCCCTTCAAATATTGGACTCCATCTTCTTCAGTTTTAGAATTCGGACTGGCTCTCCTTAATCCTCAGTCTACAGATGGCTTATTATAAAACCTTATGATCATGTGAGTTAATACTTAATTTTATATATATATATATATATATATATATATATATATATATATAATTTTTTTTCATTATTTATGTCCCTATAGAGAAGCCTAATACAGATTTTGGTACCAGGAGTGGTTCTAGAAGAACAGAGTATTATGGATGGAGTCCTTTCATTGATTTTGGGGTTTCTCGAGTTGGCTGCTTAATATGACTAGACCCCAAAATGCCAAGGACTCTACTTCTAATAGTATGGAGACCACTGATAGTCCTTGTCATGAACTGTTTAGAGAGTTACACAAAGCAAATGCATTTGGCACTCCTGATTTATCACTCATGAGGGGCAAAGAGTTTAGTGACTCGATGCATGATACCTATGACTATATGTAGAGAACCAAGGAACATAATGAAGCTGGTTGGTTGCTCCTAAATTCAGTGGACAAAGTGATGAAAGAAAATGATCAACTCAGAGATTTTATCTCCCAGCTTCAGAAGCAGACACTGAGCTCCAAATCTCCTAAGATTGCCTGACTGAGAGTCTTATCTCCTGTAAATAGACAGCTGAAATTGTGTAAAAACAGACATAGGATCTTATGTGAGTGGCTGACCTGCAACAAAAGGTGCATGCACAGTCTTACCAGGTGTCTAGTGATAAAGTGAGGGCATTGATTGGAAAAGAATGAGACCCTGCAACTTGGAATGGGGACATGAGGGAGGACTACAATAAAGCTGGGGACATTGAGTTTGTAAACTCTGATTAAGTTTTTTTGACAGAAACAACAGCTTTCTTAAGCCCAGTAGTGGCAACATCCCCTCCCATATCCATGATACCATCAGCCTTTCTACCTTTGTCTTAGGAGGTAAACACTTTGTGGCCTGAGGCAACAGTGATTTCCTCCTTTGAGGCAGTTGCCAGGCAAGATAATATTGATTCTCCTCAGGAGCCACCACACACACCCCTATTCCCTTCTAGACCTAAAACTAAAATCCCAGTGGGCCCCTATAGGTGATGTTGAGTATGCGAATCATGAAGAGGTATGCTACACTTGGAAAAAAACTGCGTGAGTTTTCTTATGTATATGAACAGAAATCTAGAGAACAGGCATGGGAATGGATACTAAGGGTGTGAGATGATGGTGGAAGAAACAGAGTTGATCAGGCTGAACTTATTAATTTGGGCCCAGTAAGTAGGGACTCTGCATTTAATGTTGCAGCCTGGGAATTAAAAAGGATTCTAATAGTTCATTTGTTTAGTTAGTTGAAATAGGATTAAAAGATAGTCCACTGTGAGAGAGCTGGAAATGCCTGATCCCCTTTGGCTTAACATAGATGAAGGGATCCAAATGCTTAGGGATAATGGGATGGTGGAGTGGATTAGTCACTTTAGATCTATTCATCCCAGATGAGAGGGTCCAGAAGATATATGCTTGACCAATGTCTTGTAAAATACATTATGGTGGGAAAGGCTAAATGAAGCCATTAGAGCTGCCTCTATGTTACAAAAATAGTAAATCAAAACAATATTGCATCTCTGGAGCAATTGCAGAAATTAGTGCCACCATCAAGGACTTGAGAGATGCAGGGATGGTGATTCCCACCACCTTCCAGTTCAACTCTCCCACTTGGCCTGGACAGAAGACAGATAGATCTTGGAAAATGACAGTGGATTATTGTAAGCTTAATGAAGTGGTGACTCTAATTGCAGCTTTAAGTGCTTGAGCAATTAACACATCTCTTTATACCTGGTATGTAGCTATTGACTTGGAAAATGACTTTTTCTCTATTCTTGTCCAAGAGGCCCACCAGAATCAATTTGCCTTCAGCTGGCAAGGCCAGCAATATACGTTTATTATCCCTCTTCCGGGGTATATCATCTCTCTGGCTTTGTGTCATAATCTTATTCGGAGAGATCCTGATTGCTGCTTGCTTCTGAAATATATGACACTGGTCCATTATGTCAGTGAAATTATGCTGATAGGTTCCAGTGAGCATGAAGTAATAAACAAATTGGACCTATTTATCAGACATTTCCATGCAAGAAAATAAAAAATAAATTCAACTAAAATTTAGAGATCATCTACTTCAGTAAAATTTCTAGGGATTCACTGGTGTGGGGCCTGCCAAGATATGCCTTCTAATATGAAGAATAAATTACTGCATGTGGCTGCTCCTACAACCAAGAAAAAGGCACAACACCAAGTGGGCTCATTTGGATTTTGGAGGTAACACATTCTTCATTTGGGTGTGTTACTCTGGCCCATTTATTGAGTGCATTTATTGAGTGATCCAAAAGGCTGCCAGTTTTGAGTGGGGTCCAGAGCAGGAGAACGTTGTACAACAAGTCCAGGCTGCTGTGCAAGCTGCTCGGCTATTTGGGTCATGTCACCCAGCAGATCCAACAGTGTTTGAGGTGTCAGTGGCAGATAGGGATGCTTTTTGGAGCCTTTGTCAGTCCCCCATAGGTGAATCACAGTGCAGGCCTCTAGGATTTTGGAACAAGTTCCTGCCAACTTCTTCAGATACCTACTCTCCTTTTGAGAGACAGCTCTTGGCCTGTTCCTGGGCTTTGGTGAGCATTTGAGTATGGGTTATCAAGTCACCATGTGACCTGAACTGCCTATCAAGAACTGGTTGCTTTCTGACCCATCTAGACATAAAATGGGTCATGCACAGCAACTTTCCGTCATCAAATGGAAGTGGTATATGTGTGACCCTGCTTGAGTAGGTATGAAGGCAAGAATAAGTTACATGAGGAAGTGGATCAAATACCCATGGTCTCCACTCCTGTCACCTTACCTTCTCTCTGCTAGCCTGCACCAATTGGCTCATGAAGAGTTCCCTATGATCGATTGACAGAGGAAGAGAAGACTAGGATCTGATTCTGCATATGCAGGCATCACCTGAAAGTGGACAGTTGCAGCATTACAGCCTCTCTCTAGGACATCCCTTAAGGACAGCAGTGAAGGGAAATCTTCTCAGTAGCAGAATTTTGAGCAGTGTACCTGGTTGTGCAGTTTGCATGGAAGGAGAAATGACCAGAAGTGCAATTACATACTGATTCATAGGCTATAACCAATGGTTTGGCTCGATGATGAAGGTCTTGGAAGAAGCATGATTGGAAAATTGGTGACATAAAAATTTAGGGAGGAGGTATGTGATCGGACATCTCTTAGTGGTCAAAAACTGTAAATATATTTGTATTTCATGTGAGTTCCCACCAAAGGGTGACCTCAGCAGAAGAGGTTTTAAATAATCAATTGGATAGGATTACCCATTTTATCGGCACCATTCAGCCTATTTTTCCAGCCACCCACATCATCACCCAATGGGCCCATGAAGAAAGTGACTGTGGTGGCAAGGATCAAGGTTATATATGGGCTCAGCAATGTGGACTTCCACTTACTAGGGCTTATCTGGCTACAGCCATCATTGAGTGCCCAATTACTAGCAGCAGAGACCAACACTGAGCTCTTAATATGGCACCATTCCTCAGGGTGATCAGCTGACCACCTAGTGGCAGGCTGATTATATTGTACTTCTTCCATCATGGAAAGGGCAGATATTTGTCGTCACTGGTATAGACACTTACTCCAGATACAAGTTTGCCTATACTGCATACAATGCTTCTTCCAAGACTACCATCCATGGACTCATGGAATGCCTTATCTACCATTATAGTATTCTACATAGCATTGCCTCTGACCAAGGCACTCAATTTACAGCTAATGCAGTGCAGCAGTGGGCTCCTGCTCATGGAATTCACTGGTCTTACCATGTTCCCCATTATCCTTAAGCAGCGGTATTGAGAGAATGGTGGAATGGCTTTTTGAAGTCACAATTACAGTGCCAACTAGGTGACAATACTTTGCAAGTCTGGGGCAGTGTTATCTAGAAGGCCATGTATGTTCTGAATTAGCATCCAATATATGCTATCATTTTTTTCATAGACAGGAGTTGTGGTCCTAGAAATCAAAGTATGGAAGTGGAAGTAGCACCACTCACCATCACCCCTAGTGATTTACCAGTAATATGTTTGCTTCCTATTCCCAAGAAATTAAGTTCTGTGGGCCTAATGGTGTTAGTTCCAGAAGGAAGAATGCTGCCACCAGGAGGCAAAACAATTCCATCAAACTGGAAGTTAAAATTGCCACCTGGACACTGTGGACTTCTCCTGCCTTTAAGTCAACAGGTTAATAGGGTGTTACAGTGTTGGTTGGGGTTGACCCAGACTTACAAGATGAAATCAGTCCACTACTCCATAACAGAGGTAAAGAAGAGTATGTGTGGAATACAGAAGATCCATTAGGGCATCTCTTAGTATTACCATGCCCTGTGATTAAGGTCAACAGGAAATTACAACAGCACAATCCAGGCAGGACTACAAATGACTCAGACTCTTTAAGAATAAAGGTTTGTGTCACTCTGCCAGGGAAAAACAAAACAAAACAAAACAAACAAACAAACAAAAAAAACAAAAAACAGGACCTGCCAAAATGCTTGCTGAAGGCCAAAGGGAATACAGAATGAAGAAGGTAGAAGAAGGGAGTCATTAATACCAGCTACAACTGCATGATGAGCTGCAGAAATGAGGACTGTAATTGTCATGAGTATTTCCTTCTTCTTTTGTTAAAACATTTTTGTGCATGTATACACTTGTGCTAAAACATCTTCATTTTATTTCCTTTCTTCTTTATCATGTGACATAAGATTTATTGACTTCACATCAGCATTTAAGTATTGTTAACTTTGTATAATTGTATTTGCACTGGGGATTGGTGTGTTTCTGGTTGTGCAAAGGATAGTTGTATTATGTTAGGCATAATTATGACATTATTTTTGTCTTTGAAGATTATTATCTCAGGAGATGTGTATGTGTTCAAGCTGACAAGGGGTGGATTTGTGATGGTTAATACTGAATGTCAAGTTCATTGGCTTGAAGGATCCAAAATATTGATACTGGGTGTGTCTGTGAAGGTGTTGCCAAAGGAGATTAACATCAGAGTCACTGAGTTATGAATGACAGACCCACACTTAATCTAGGTGGGCACAATCTAATAAGCTGCCAGCATGGCCAGAATATAAGCAGGCAGAAAAATGTGAAAAGGGAGATTGGCCTAGCCTCCCAGCCTAAATCTTTTTTCCATGCTGAATGCTTTCTTCCCTCAAACATCAGACTCCGAGTTCTTCAGCATTGAAACTCAGACTGGCTCTCCTTGCTCCTAAGCTGCCATCAGCATATTGTGAAACCCTGTGATTGTGTGAATTAATACTTCATAAACTATCATGTATATATGAAATCTTTTCATATAGAGAAACTTCTTTCCCTCTAGAGAACTGTGACTAATACAGGTGCCCCGTAAAGCACTCAAGCTTAGTGCACAACATCAAAGTTATTTCAAATATCTGGAAAGACTTCTCAAAAAGGACGGGTGTAAATGATCCCAGAAAATTATGACTACAATAACTCTTCAATGCCCAGACAATGAAGAACAACTGCTAGTATCAACATGATCCAGGAAAACATGACCTCACCAAATGTAAAAAAAAGTCACCAGTGACCAACCTTTAAGAAACAGATATTTGACCTAGTGGATAGAGAATTCAAAATAGCTATGTAGAAAATACTAGCCGGGCGTGGTGGTTCAAGCCTGTAATCCCAGCACTTTGGGAGGCCGAGGCGGGTGGATCACAAGGTCGATAGATCGAGACCAACCTGGTCAACATGGTAAAACCCCGTCTCTACTAAAAATACAAAAAATTAGCTAGGCATGGTGGCACGTGCCTGTAATCCCAGCTACTCAGGAGGCTGAGGCAGGAGAATTGCCTGAACCCAGGAGGCGGAGGTTGTGGTGAGCCGAGATCATGCCATTGCACTCCAGCCTGGGTATCAAGAGCGAAACTCCGTCTCACAAAAAAAAAAAAAAAAAAAAAAAAAAAAAAAAAGAAAATACTCAAAGAAATTTAAGATAGGACACAGAAGGAAATCGTAATTATATTAGATAAATTTATCAAAGAGATTGCAATAATTAAACAGAATGAAGAGGACACCTGTGGAAGAACACACCAACAGGCCATTGATCAGCAGAATGACATGGAGTTTGGCTGGGGCAGAGCGAGGAAAGCCTGAGTCACTGAGTAGCCTGACTCCAAAGGAAATCCACCGCCCCACTCCATCTCCTTTCTGATTCCCCCATCTACTGTGAGCTACTTCCATTCAATAAAGCCTTGCACTCATTCTCCAAGCCCATGTGTCCTCTGATTCTCCTGGTACACCAAGGCAACAAACCCCAGGATACAGAAAAAACCCTCTGTCCTTGCAATAAGGGAAAGGATCTCATTAAGCTGACTAACACAAACCACCTATGGATGGCTAAATTAAAAGATCACCCTTGTAACACACACCCACTGGGGCTTCAGGACCTATAGCCATTAACCCCTAGATGCTGCTGTGCGGTCGGAGCCACACAACCTGCTGGTCTGCATGCTTCCCCTGGAGGTTTCATCAGCAGGGCACTGAAGAAGCAAGCCATACCTCCATCACTCCTTCTTTAAAGGGGGGACAAGGGAACTTTGCCTGTTTCACTTTCATGCCCACATAAAAACATCATGTTTCCCCTTTGTCTGAAACAGGCTTGCATATACCTGAACCTGTGTTTTTCCCAGATTTAGGAAGTTAGAAATACAGTTGGAAGCTGTAAAAGTTGAGACAATCAATATGTGGTCAAACTCTTTTAGGGAGGAATTAATAGACCTTGAGATATTGCTGGAATGAGCTGGATGAGGTGTCTCAGTAAGTGCAAGGCCATGCCTACGTGTGACTCAGCTTTTCCTAACTATTTGAAGCCAATGGTTTATTACTTTCCCAGTATTTCAGTATTGAAACTCAGACTGGCTCTCCTTGCTCCTAAGCTGCCATCAGCGTATAGTGAAACCCTGTGATTGTGTGAATTAATACTTCATAAACTATCATGTATATATGGAATCTTTTCATATAGAGAAACTTCTTTCCCTCTAGAGAACTGAGAAATGATTTCTGACTTCCTCTTAGACATCAAGCCTTAGAATTTTATCATTATGGGTTAAGTTTTGTGAAAAGTATAAGGTATATATCTAGATTCATTTTTCATTTGGCATGAGTATGTGAATGTCCAATTGCACTGGCACCATTCATTGAAAAAAAAAAAACAAACAAACAATCCATTCTCCATTGAACTGTAGTTTTCTCTTTTGGTAAAAATCAGTTGACTGTTTTTAGATCAAATTTTATATTATAAGGAAATTTATTATTCATCACAAAACTGAAAGTATTGAAAAAAATTCCAAGAATCATAGAGGCAGTCTTGTATGCTAGCACTTGGCCATCATCTCAATGTTCCTTTTTATTTAAAAAAAAATGTTTAAATAACTCTCTTTACCCTATGATTCAAGATACTTTACAATATAATATTCAAGTCTATCCTTCTAGCTTTATGCTGACTATTCCCATCACATGGGCTACTCTTTTCACTCTAAATATACCCTGTATTTTCTCACATGTATAATATAGCTTATATTATTACATTTGGTAGAATTCTCTGTTATCCCAAAATTCCACTTAAAGGATTCTACACACTATTGAATCCAATTTTTTTTTTTTTTAGGTGGAGTTTTGCTCTTGTTGCCCAGGCTGGAGTGCCATAGCATGATCTTGGCTCACTGCAACCTCCGCCTCCTGGGTTTAAGTGATTCTCCTGCCTCAGTCTCCCAAGTAGCTGGGATTACAGGCATGTGCCATAATGCTCAGCTAATGTTTGCATTTTTAGTAGAGACACGGTTTTGTCATGTTGGTCAGGCTGGTCTCAAACTGCTGACCTCAGGTGATCCACCCGCCTTGGCCTCCCAAAGTGCTGGGATTACAGGTGTGAGCCATCCCGCCTATTTCTTCTGTAATATTTCTTCTATAAGTAGGATTCACCAAATACTAATTCTATAAAACAGTTCCTGACTACCATGATATGTCTGCTTTTGCCTTTGAACTTTCTGAAAGTGATGTTTTTACCTTTTCCAAATGTATAGTTACCTCATATATACATAAATGATTTCAATTTAATTTTATAATTTTTTGCTTTTAATGTCTTTCATATATCCCTTTCTTTTTTCTGTAAACTTCATGAATTATTTATTTCTTCATAGCCAAGGATCTCCAAATCTTCTATTTCAGTAGTTTGTCCTGCTTTGTCTAATAATTGAATTATTATGCCCAATTTTTATCTATAATGTTAGTTGCTCTGATTTAAATCTAACATAAGATTATCACTTCTCCTATTATGTGGCTATGTATATACTGTTAAGTGAGAGAAAACTAACCATTACAATAACCATACAATCAGAAGCAAGGGACAGGGAGGCAAATGGGTTAAGCTAAGAATTCTAATGTAGACACCACTTAAACAAATTATATAGGAAAACCAATGATCTTCCATTCTTCCAAAGAATCTAGGTGATTATATTTTGTATTCCATAATATTTTCTTTTATATCATAAGAATAATATCTTCTCTACCATCTGAGCAATTTCAAGCTCATTTTAGGTGTTTAGATGTTTAGCAAAACATTTTATTGTTATAGTAAAACAACGTTTTATAATTCTGAACATAAGTTCATGGATTTATTATCTTTAATATTGTCTATATGAACCAAATAGCCTTGGTATGTTTTGTTTGTTATTTTGATTCTAAAGTATACTTAACACTTTAGTAGCCATTAAATAAACATTTATAGAATGATTGAAAGAATCAGACCTGAAACATTAGTATTTTATTGAGTGTTAGTAAAGATTTAAAAACTGAATTCCACCTGTGTATCTGAAGTTAAACATTTGGAATTGACTTTTTTTAGATTTGATAATTGGAGCATGTATTATCATTTTTATGTTAATGAAAGTATAGATATAATCTAAAGAGAAGAAAAGTAACAGAAATATTATGTCAGGACATGACCAGAAAGCTATGTATCAATTTACAGTCTCTCAAAGGGGTATTCCTTCAAATAAATACAAACAGTGAACAAATTATTTTTAATTAGGGTTCAGGTGATACACTTAATTCTAATAATCACACTGGTCCCAAGTGCAGGTCTGATGGAGAGTGCCTCCTAAAGATTGGAGTTTGATTTCTGAATCAAAATAAGGAGAAAGAGATAGACTTCAGGGACCTTGATATACATATATGTGAATTGGGTATGTGGGTCTTTGAATTGTCATATCTTCCAGAGACACTGTTACCTGTTCGTTGTTACTGAATTTTTTTTTGGAAACTTGGGGTCAGAATGGCTACAAGCACCTGAATGTCTCTAAAGGAGCAGTTTCTATATCGTGTGTGGGAGCTAAGGACAAACTGATTTCAATGACCCCTCTAAATCTTACCTAAGCTCCTTATGGAATGAGCGCCTTTGCTAGTAATTACATAGAAAAGAGAGAAAGATTAGTATAGCAATGCTTGTGTTTTGCAGAATGAATCATGACAAACCTTATTTCGAACCTGTTAAGTAAGATTTATGGAAATAATGCAACTTCAATCCTCAACTCAGAATTATCATTAACACTATTAGTTATTTGATATGTTTCACATTATTTCAAACAAAAACTAAGGCAACTGGACCTAAATATGTAGATTGCTATAGCTTCTATAACTTTATTATTCTTTACTGTGAGATATTTGGAACAGCAGTATTCTGTAGATTTTCTTAGTTTATCTATATTCATCTAATAACAAAAGCAAGAAATGTAAACCAAACTTTAAGATAAATGATAATCAGTATCTTATCCTGTTTAAGTGAGGCCTAATCAATTCTAGATTTTTCTACCTGCTGGCCAATTAAAGAGAGAAAAGCAATTTTAATGGACTTTTCTCATAACACTTCTAAAAAAATAATCTCTCCAGCTATTGTTTACACAACCTTCTCTATTTTCTCTGCATATAAAACTTTTACGGGCTGTCACCAAAGACAAAACCATCTTATTTTATGATCCCCGAACCACAGTCACTCAGAGACCCAAAATAGAAAGCAATTTTAGTGAGCTCATCCAAGCTTTAGCCTACGCAGTTCCTTTTTTTGCACAGAATGGCTTGGCTAACATTCCAACCAAGGACCATAAACCAGCAGCTTGCATAGACATTGAGAATAAAGATATATTTAGATAGATTGCATAGATTAAAGAGGCCTAAACCATCTGTCTTTAACACAGGAGAATGTCATTTTCTTTAGTCAAGGGCCTGGGTTTTCCAGCAATATTCAGACATTTAAGGATTCAAAGAGGTGCATTAACAATTCGATGTGCATATCATTCACAGCGAAGTTGTATACATCTGTTTCTCTTATCATTACAGACTGTTATAAACTCAGAACATCTTAGTTATGGTTTCAGAAACAATTTGTTACGGGCTTTTTTTTTCTTCCATGTTTCCCCAGAAACTGTTACTGCTACTATTCTAAGCACACTGTTTTGTAAGAATTCGTTTACAGGTTTACCTCCTTCTCTGAAGAGTGAGCTTCTCCAGGATGAAGTGTGGGCTTTATTTACCCTGTGACCCCAGTGTCCAGTACTTATGAAGTGATCTATGAGTTTATGTAGATGTGTATTGAAAAAATTGCTTATTATAAAATCTATGGTGGATAGGGATTGTGTGCCTCAGCGGAGTGGTGTAAAGAACAATTCAGATGGTTTGGCAGCGTCTTATGAGCTAGGATAAAATTCTTTAACAGATGCCCCATCTCATGGCAATAGTGTTGCCATATAAAATATAGGACACCAAATTAAATTTGAATTTCAAGTAAATCACAAATATTTTAAAATAAAAGTATATGTTACATATTCTAAGTCCCCAAAATTGCATCCAAATGGTGCATATCTTATTTTTTGTTGTTTATCTGAAACTTAAGTTGTCCTGAGCATCTTGTAGATGTATTTGCCAAATCTGAACAACTCTATCAATAAGGGAAGATCAACTCTGCCCATAAGGGAAGATTGCCCAATAAAGCATGGGGTCTGAGACAATACCCTCACTCAAATGGACTGACATATTTTCCAGTGCAAATAGGACATAATTAATTCAAAGCCTTGATGCCTGTGATCTTTGTGATATTCAGTATGAATAGAATTTCTTTAAATAATTAAAAGGTGAGAAATGTTTTGAAATATCCCTAATCTGATCTAATAATTTTCTAAGAATAACTATACCCTCTGCTTAAAAAAAAAAAGATAGGGGAAAAAAAGCTATTGACTAGAGAACTCAAGATACCTATAGACCTGTAAAGGGTAGAGATATGCAAGACATTGTCAGAAAGAAAAAATACTTAGAGTCACATGATGTGAGTGACATTGAACAAAACAGATTTAGCTAACAAAATAGTCAGTTCACAGTTTTGACTTAAGGATCCTTAAAATGTATGCACTACTCTTCAGGTAAGTTTTTTTGGGGGAGGGGCAGTGGGAAGTATGAGGCAGAAACAAAGACTTTTCACAAAAAAGCATTAAGTACATAAGAAATGGTATTTTTGCCATTTGATTTTAGGGGAAGGATATACTCATTTACTAAATCCAACTGTCTCTAGTCAGAATATATCATGTGGAATACATTTGAGTTGTGTATCATATTTGGATTAACCTACAAATTTTACTTGATGTAGGCACACCACATGAGTGGGATGATAATATAGCATATTTTGCTATTTTTTGTCTGTTGTGCACATTAACTATTTGCATGGAATTGAAAATGCTCTCATGTTCAACCTCCATTTGGATCTAAAATGTTTTTATGTGTTGTAACTTTATTTTTAATACAATTTTAGTGCAAGAATACTATAAATTCCCAAATGTTTGAAAACTTGGTGAAAAAAATAGTACAGGAAAAAAATAAAATGAAGGAGAAAAGCTTTAGGCATTAAGTAAAATATGGTTGTCATGAAGAGACTTGAAAGGATGTGGAAAATAAAACAAACAAACAAAAATTACCTCTCTTCGGCATTAGCTCACCCTGTGGGGTATAAGATATTAAATGCCTGGCTGAAAGTCAGTCATCTGAGTTCTCACCACTTTCTACAGAAATATTGTCTCTCTCCTTCTCAACCAATTGTCATTCACTATCACATCTTTTCTTTTTTGCTTGGTGAGTAGAGTAAATCCTCACTGTGTTACACTTACTCTATAAAACCTTCATTTAAATTAAAATTTGTATGCATTATTTACTTGAACTTGAATTTCATTGTTCAACTTGTATTATGTGATAAATGTTGAGATATTGTTGGCTGACAGAATGCATAATTATTTTACTATTTAATAATATTTTAGAAATTCAATGGTTTCTCACATAGATCCATGGTTTCCAGGAGTATATTAAATTGATCAATAAGCTTATATGAAATCCATTAGATAAAGGAGGTAGCAAGGAAGATGATGGAAGCTGATTGAATCATGAATATATTTTAAAGGTAGAGATACCAGGTGTATTAGTTTACTAGGGCCAATGTAACAGAGTACCATAAAGTGGGAGGCTTAAAACAAAAAAAAATATTATCTCACAGTTCTGGAGGCCACCAGTCCAAAACCAAGGTGTCAGAAGCCATGGCACTTTTTAAACCATGGGGATTTCTCCTTTCATCTCTGGTTTTAGTCTCTGATAGTTTGCTGGCAAGCTTTGCCGTTTCTTTGCTTGCAGTTATATAACTTCCATATCTGTTTTCATCAACACATAGCATTATCTGTGTATATCTCTGGGTCTTCACACGACTGTTTTTTTATGAGGAAGTCAATCACTTTAGATTATGGGCCATCTCTACTTCAGTATGACCCCATCTTAACTAATAACACTTAAACAGATTCTATTTTTAAATAAGTTCCCATTCTTAGGTACTAGGAGCTATGAGTTCACCATATCATTTTGGGGCAGATATAGTTCAACCCACAGAACTGAGATTCCCTATTAATCTTACACAGAATTGGAGAAAAGTAAGCAAGTCAAATATGACTTGTAATAATACTTGTATGAATACAAGTGTTTTAGCTTATGCAGCTTGGAAAGAGAAAATTACCATAAACTTGTGTGAGGAAAAGTATGGCTAGAGCAAATGTCATGGCAAGATCAGCAACTCACTTTTAAACATCTTAAGACATTTATTACATACTTAAGTGGAGATCTTGAGGAGGATATAAAGTTCTAGACTTAAGAATATTTGGGGGAAATTTTTATATGGACAAATAAATATAAATGTACTTTATAGATCTATTATTTGGGCATGAGAGTCAGTGGAAAGCACTGTGCTAGAAAAAAAAAAGGTGAAGAGGAGGTATGGTTTTTATGATGAGTGAGAACATAGGCATATAAGTGGGCAAGAGGGTAGATTTTGAGGTGGGGTCTATGAAATTTCTCTTTTGATTAAGCAAAGTTGTCAGCTGAGAATGAAGGTAAGGAAGGATTTGTTGTACGTTTTGAGAGATAAGAAAAAGTATGAAATAGCACTCCTAGAGAATCTGAAGAGCATGGGGTTGGAAATGTACAAGAATTACTTGACAGCATTCAAGACTCACACTTGAGATTTTTGAGCATGCATCTGAAGTGATCTCAACAGACTAGATCTCTCTTCAGCTATGTTATGTGGCACTTTGTAGAAAAAGATTTGGCCTTTTGTAATGTTAAAGTCTTGCCATGAGAAAACTATGAATAGAGAGGGAGGCAAGGGAGTAAGGGTAAGTGTGAGGGAGTCATTTTGTTATTCATCATAACATTGAATAAACTAAGGTGGTTAAGCAGAACAAAAATGTCATTGAAAAAGTCGTATGAAAAGTGAATAAATGAATTAGAAGACATGTAGAGATTTAAATTTGCTGAAATCAACATACTAGAGGAAGTAATCTGGAAAGATGTGAAATAGCAGAAGAAATTGAAATTATGTAGAGATTGCAATTACTGGTTTTGATGAAGTCCAGGGTATGTACATGAGAGCAAGTGATTGAAGCTGAATGGAAGACTGCATCATTGAATAAAAGGAGATCATAGAACTTTCAGGATGTTGAAATAACCATCTAATTTTACTTTATGTTGCAATTGCCCAGATTTAAGATAGAACTGGCATATAAGAAACATTTTGCCAATTATTTCTGCTAGAGGCACTGTGATACAGAAATCCGTAATAGAAGTATATGTTAATTACATAAAGGGAGAAATGTGCTTTGTAAAGCAAAGCCTATTGGACTCATGACATAAACATATATGTTTATGTATATGAACATATGTTTATGTGCATGAACATATATGAATGTTTATATGAACATAAGCATAAAAAGTAATTTTATGTTTATATTTTTTTCTTTAAAAATCATGCAAGAAAAGTCTGGAAACACAACACATTGAGAGTAGTAAACCTTGAATAGCATGATTGCAGGTGATTCTTATAAGGAAATTTTCTGGTGTGTTGTCAGAAAATCTATTAGGGATATTCTGAAACACTACCATATTGGTATCTACATTAAAATGTACAATTATTTTCTCTCTTAGGGGCTCAAAGCCTGAATGGATTCACATTTAACAAATGGAAACTTAGAAGACAATTAGTATCTCTGTTTCTTCTCCATTTCTCTTGTTCAGACTTTTCACTGATTTTCCTGGGGACTCTTGTCAAAACTCACATTGGCATTTATAAATTCATTATTTGAACAATTAAATGTTAATTATGATTTTTAGTTTATTGAATGTAACATGGAGTAATCTGACTTATTAATCAACCCATCATTTTGATATATGTCCTTCAACCAATATCCATTGCAAGACTAATTTTTAGGGCTTATACCATTCAGAGATATTGGTGCTTAAAAAATTGGGGGCCATTTATATTAGAAAAACAAAATGTAGTCTACTCAATCCTTTGTGTGCCAGTGAAGAGGAAAACTAAGTCCTTTATCTAGGCATCTTTAAATGCTCCTATTTTAGGTATTAAATTGGGATAACATTACAATTTACTGTAATGAATTTTTTAAATACATTTCCATTTCTTGAGCATCCAATACATTTCAATTTATTTAACATCCATCCATTTTTCAGCAAATATTTACTGAGCACCTCCCATGTACCAGCAAATGTCCCAGGTCTGTGGATATATTAAGGAACAAAACAAATCTACTTCAACACATTGAGTGTGCATTCTAAAAGAGGATGAAATATACACACACAAATAGTTGCATATAATGTGTCTGAAAAGGATAAGAGCTAAAAATAAAAGTAGAGAAAGTGAATACCAAGTATTAATTTTGCAATTTTAAAAAAGTGATTTAAAGAAAAAAAATCAAAGATTGACTTATCATTTGTTTAATTTTATGTAATAAAATATATAGTTTTTAAGTGTTTGATAATACAGTTTGACAGCTGTATATGCCATTCTACAACTACCTGAAACAACATGCAGACCATTTCCATCTCACGATAACATTTTTCTGTATTAGTGAATATCTTCCCCTATTCTCCATAAATAACTACTATTCTGAGTTCTAGCACCCAGGCATAGTTTAGTGTGTTCCTTGACTTCATATTAACAAAAAAATGACAGTGTGTGCATGTGCGTGTGTGTGCGCACATGTGTGTGTGCACTCCTGTGTACATATGTGGACTACATAACTACTTTTCCTTAATATAAGGTCAATGAGACAAGTTGTGCAAGTATGAATAGTTTGTTAATTCATATGGCTGAATAGCATCCATTATGAGTTTTTAACTATTTTCATTAAAACATAATAATTGGGCACATTTATAGGGAAGATAAATATATATATATATAGTTATATTATTATTTTAGATATAGTTATTTATTTTGCTATTTCACTGTTACAATTTGTTGCAAATACAAGACAATGACAAAACATCAAATGTTTATCTAAACTTGAGTACAGAATGTGGTGAGCTCTTGGTGAATAGGCAGGCATTAGAGTTTCCATCACAAGTATCTCTTGAGAAGATATATTGGTACATTGTCTATAACTTTTGTCTTTTTTATTCAAATGAATTTCTCTTCCAGGTTTTATTAAAGGAGCATCTACTGCCCCATCACCAAGACCCAAACATTTGTGTTTCATTTTCTTTCTTATTTTTTCATTGATTTACTTAGTTACAAGTATTAACTGAATACCTTTTGTCAGGCACAATACTAGGAATAGAAGAAACAGAATTGCACTGGACAGATGAGAGGCATTTTTAATTTTTTTTTTTTTTTTTTTTTTTTTTTTTTTTGAGACAAGGTTCACTCTGTCAC
Source organism: Saimiri boliviensis (assembly GCF_048565385.1). Classification (NCBI taxonomy): domain Eukaryota; kingdom Metazoa; phylum Chordata; class Mammalia; order Primates; family Cebidae; genus Saimiri; species Saimiri boliviensis. The sequence continues at coordinate 93,379,144 of NC_133470.1, forward strand.
CCAGGCTGAAGTAGAGTGGCTTGATCATGGTTTACTGCAGCCTTGACATCCCAGGCTCAGGTGATCCTCCCACCTCAGCCTCCTGAGTAGCTGGAACTTCTACAGGAAAATTCCACCACACCTGGGTAATTTGTTTGTATTAGGGACTTGGCAACTATTTGGTTAATTAAATCCAATTAAAACTATTAACCACCACATAATTCGATATTCCCACTTAAGAAGTCATATCTCTGTTATTCAATATCTGACCCTATGTTTTCTAAATCCAGTTTTATTTACCTCTACCCTTTATAGTAGACTTTCATAGAGTTGCCTAGTCTTCTATTCCATGTATATTTTTATGCACCTCTCCATTTCCTTATATCCAAACAAGACACATCATTATAACCTAATAAAGTACTTCTTTTTTTGAAATACTGTTTTAGCTTCTCAGCTGACAGTATTTTGGTCCACATAGGACCTCCACAGTATTATATTCATGCCTCAATGGTGTCTGTAATGTATTTATTAGTGTACACAGCTGGGTCACATGTTAAACCAGATAAGCTTCCTGAGGTCAGGGCCCACATTTTATACCATATTTCCTGAAGAACCGATCACTGAAATTTGAAAAATTGTTTTATAATTGAATAAATGGCCTATTAGGATATGACACATGAATCCTTTCATAAGCTTATTTATCATAAAATTGTTTTCTCTTCTGAGTGGTTGTGGCCAATTCAGAGCTAAGTAGGCCAACTTATTAAATTCTAATCACTTGGCTAAACAACAGCTGATTTCATAAATCATAGTTTAATAGCCTGTCTATAATTTCTTCAGGGTTTTTCAGCTGCATGGTAATGCTTGTTTAGCAAGTCAGTTCTATAATTGAAATTATAGAACCAGTAGTAAAGGTAATAAATAGCCTGTTTGGTTTGGGTCATCAAGCCTTATACTAGACATTTCTGTGCTGAGATTTCTTGGATAGCTACCATATCTAATGCTATTCTCCATGTACACTACATTATTTGTTCTTTATATAAAAGAAGGGAATCCGAGCATGTGATTTTTCTAATATGCTTTCATATTTTAGACTCTCAATCAGACCTCAGATCTTTCTGTTCTGCTTCCCATAAGTTCACTGAGTTTGAAGAGTGTCTAACTCCTCTAAATATTATATCTCTATTTCTTTATCACAGACTGCATATGGAGAAAATAAAACCATAACATTTAAAATTAACTGTAGGGTTTACATTCTGACCCTAAATTTTTACTAATAAATATAAAGATAGATATTATTACACCCTCTCCCCCTCTCTCCCACTCTACATGTGTCCATTTGTGGTAAACTCTTAGTAACTTATAAGAAAAATCCCTACTCTTAAGAACCCTGCAGGACAACACACACACACACACACACACACACGCATGCACACACTCTGGAGTCAAAACTCATACTCATTCTTTGGTCATTGGGTCCCTAGAGTATTTTCTAGGGTAATTATATCATCTGCTTCTAAGATAAAACATTGGCGAATGCAACATACTGTAATCAAAAAGTTTGAATTTAGAATATAATATTATGGTTAAAATGTAAATGTCTGTTAGAAATTAGCTCTTTGTGTTTAGAAAACAGGTGAGCTATTTTGCCTATTGGGGCTCAATCCTTGGATTTCTGTCCATGAGGATATTCTTGGAAATTACAAACTGGTCATAATCAAAATAATTTGCCTGCTCTTTTTCTTTCTCCCTTTTCTATTCTCAACAAGAGGACTACATTCAACTGACTTTGTAAGAAGTTGAGACCTCAGTGGCATACTCTCTTTTTATCTTTAGGCAATAAGACAGACACAGAGCTTGTGCTGATGTTAGTACAAATATTCATATCTCCTATCAGAAATGTTGGCTCTTATTTGGCTGAATAAGAAAACATCCAATAATTTTGATAAGAAAACACATGCCCATGGAAGTAATCCTGGGAAGCCAAGGTGGGCAAATCACCTGAGGTCAGGTGTTCGAGACCAGCCAGGCCAAAATGGCAAAACCCCGTCTCTACTAAAAATACAATAATTAGCTAGACGTGGTGGCATGTGCCTGTATTCCCAGCTATATGGGAGGCTGAGGCAGGATAATAGCTTGAACTCAGGTGACAGAAGTTGCAGTGAGATCACGCCACTGCACTCCAGCCTGGGCAACAGAGCAAGACTCCATCTCAAAAGGAAAGAAAAGACATCCCAATTATCTAAAATATATATCATGTACTCTGTGGAGAGGTAGTGTACTTTGGGTTTGGGCTCTTACCCACTGGTTTTTGAAAAGATATCAGCAATAGTTCTAAAGCTTATTCTGTCTTTATACAGTGAACCTGTATCTCTGTATAAAAATCAACTACTCTAGGGAAGCAAAAAATTAAATTATTTTGCTTTCTCCTTAATTTGGAAAAACTAACCATTTTTCAACCAATAGAGTTTTTACATAAAATATTTTTATTGTTCAACACCCACCTATGAGTGAGAACATGTGGCGACAGGGAGGGGAGCACTACACACTGGGGTCTGTTGGGAAATAGGGGAGGGACACTGGGGGGTGGGGAGTTGGGGAGAGATAGCATGGGGAGAAATGCCAGATATAGGTAAAGGGGAGGAAGGCAGCAAATCACACTGCCATGTATGTACCTATGCAACAATCTTGCATGTTCTTCACATGTACCCCAAAACCTAAAATGCAATAAAAAAAAAAGAAAATACTACCCATCTTGGACCTCTGGAAAAGTCCTCTGATAGAATATCACCTTCAGCCCCCTACATGAGCAATGGATGCATAATTCTATCATTCGATTTATGTAAAGCATTCATTATATTTCACAATGAGAAAAAAAAAATCCCAGAATCATGCCTTCATCAATAAATCTGCTACATGTGAAGAATATAAATAAATACTAAAAAGGAAAAATATTTTTAGATATATATCTGAGAGTATTATTATTGGGTTACATGGTAACTCTATGTGTAACTTTTTGAGGAACTGCCAAACTGTTTTTCATGATAGCTGTGTGATTTTACATTCACACCACCACTGTATGAGGGTTCTGGTTTCTTCACACCCTCATCAATATTTTAATTTTAAGATCTACTTTTAATTATAGACATTCTAGTAGTGTGGTCTTGATTTTCTCTCTTTAATGGCTGATAATGTGAAGCATGTTTTCATATACATATTGACATTTTTTTGACAGAAATTTCTACTCAAACACTTGCCTCATTTTTTAATTTGTTATTTTTTGTGTATTTAACATTGAGTTATATGAGATTTTAGTAGATGTATCTTTGCAAGCATATTCTCTCATTTTATGGGTTATCTTTTCATTTCCTTGATAGTGTTTTCTGAAACAAATATATTTTTACTGTTTGTAATGTCCAATACAGGTATGGTTTAGCTTGTGCTTTTCTGATCATACCTAATAAGTCTTTGCCTGATTTAGGGTCATGAAGATTTACATCTATGTTTATTTCTAAGAATTTCTTAGTTTTAGTTCTTTTGGTTTCTTATCCATTTTGAGTTATTTTTTATATGGTTTGAGGTAAAGGTCTAAATTCATTCTTTTGAATGTAGATATTCAGTTGTTACAGTACCATTCATTGAAGAGAACATTTTTCCCATTGAATTATCTTGGCATTATTAAAAAATCAATTTACTATAAATTTGAGCGTTTTTTTCTGACTCTAAATTCTACTCAACTATGCATTTATACCGATATCTAGACATATACCTGTATTGAACCTTCCTATGGCAGTACTGTAATATCTTGATTATTGTAGTTTATTGTTTTTGAAATGGGAAAGTGTGAGTTCTCTATATTTATTTCTCTTTTGAAGATTTTTTTTTGGCTTTTCTGAGTTGCTTACATTTTTATATGATTTTTAAAAGCAGCTTATTTTCTGCAAAAAAAAAAAAAAAAAAAAAAAAAAAAAAAAAAAAAAAAATTCCAGCTCGGGTTTTGATAGGGATTGTGTTAAATGTATAGAACCATTGGAAGAATATTGCCATATGATTAACATTAAATCTTCTGGCCCATGAACCTGGGATATTTTTCTATTCGAATTTATTATCTTTAACTGATTTTAATGATGTTTTACAGTTTTCAGTGTACAGGCCTTACACTTCTCTTGTTAAATTTAAGTATTCGATTATAAACAAAATTATTTCTTAATTTCTTTTTTGATATTTTTACTGGTATGGAGAAATATTGATTTTTCTATATTAATCTTGTTTTCTGCAACATGATTGAATTAGTTTATTAGCTTGAACTGCTTCCTTTTGGATTGCTAAGGATTTTGTGTATCCAGTTCATATCATATGTAAATAAAAAGATATTTGCAGTTACTGCTTTCCGATATAGATACCTTTTATATGTAAAATTTTCCTGGCTATTATTTCCAGTACAATTTTGAGTAGAAGTGGTGAACACAAACATCTTCATTTTTTCATTGCTTATTTAGGTGAAAAGAACTTTCATTCTTTCATCATTAGGTATAATGTTATATTTGAATTTTTTGTAGATGCCCTTTGTCAGGTTGAGGAAGTTTCTTTCTATTCCAAATTTGTTTAGTATTTTTTAAATTAAACAATGGATATCATTAAATACATTTTTTTACATCTATTGAGATGATATGATTCTTGTTCTTTATTCTTTTAATATGCTGTATTACACTATTTGAATTGTGGATTTAAAAGAACCTTGAATTTCTGGGCTAAATCTTACTTGCTTACTATATAGAATTATTTTTATTTATTGCTCAATGTAGTTTGCTACTATGTAATTTAGGATTTGTTATAATATTCAAAAGCGAAATTCATCTCAAGTTTTCTTTTCTTTGGTTGTCTTCATGTGGCTTTGGTATCAACACAACATTGGCCTCATGGAGTGAGAAGTGTTTCATGTTCTTCTATTGTTTGGAAAAGTTTTTGAAGAATTGGTATTAGTTTATGTTTAAGTGTTTGGAATAATTCACTAATTTCTGGTCTTTGTTGACATTTACCTGATTTTAATTTACATATAATTTTTAAGCTATCTAATAACAATATTTCTTCTGGTATCTACTGCTATCCCTTTTACTGCCTTGAAACTTGTATGGGCATAAATTCTTGTCTCAATTTACTACTGTTATAAATGCTAAGACCAGATTATATTTAACAATATCTATAGCAGAACTGAGTACATCACAAATAAGTTACTCTTCATAAACTGTCCTAAAACCGTATGTTACCCATATCTGCTCATAGACTCCAGCCAAATATCTTGTGTTCCTCTTCTCATCTTATGCTATGGCCTGCCAACATTTTTTCCTGTAGGTCTTATTCTGGTTCACCTACTCTACTAACCTTGTTCGAAATTCTGGACATTAGATATAATAAATTTACTTTTACTACCTGCATAGATTTTACCCTGCTATTTCTGTATTATCCAGACACTTCGGCATTCCATTTTAAAATCAGATCTAATTTTAATTTTGCAAAACTAAAAGGATCATTGAGTTTTTTCTCTTGCCCCAGAACAAAGATATATCCTCCCCTCATGGGTGAATCCACATCACCATCTCTAGAGAAAAAGGAAACAACAAAGAAATAAAAGCATAGTGCTAGTCTAGTCATTTAGATTTTTTAAAACCCTGATCCTGTCATTCTAAGGCACATTGGGCCCTTTTCATTTAAGTCATATCATCGTGGAATGTTTAAAAGGAGAAATCTTAGCAGCATTTGGATAACTGGCCAGGTGTGGTGGCTCACATATGTAGGCCCGGCACTTTGGGAGATTGAGACAGGTGGATCACTTGAGGTCAGGAGTTCAAGACCAGTATGGTCGATGTAGGGAAACTCTGTCTCTACTAGAAATACACACACACACACACACACACACACACACACACACACACAAGCTAAAAGTGGTGACACGTCTGTAATCCCAACTAGTTGCAAGACTGAGGCATATGAACTGCTTGAAACTGGGAGGTGGAGGCTGCAGTGAGCTGAGATCACACCATTGCACTTCAGCCTGTGCAAGAGAGTGAGACTCTGCCTCCAAAAACAACAAAAAAAAGTAATACTTAGATAACTGATAATAATTAGGTCAATTACATTGTTAAATAAATTGATATTAATAGAGGTTAAGAAATAAAATGACTGGCCTAAAATATTGTAGATAGCAGCAGGTATTTACTACAACTCAAGATATAAACAAATATCCTCACACACAGTCACACAGACTCCCCATTCAACATGTTAGAGCTATTTATCCTACCTGAATTAAAAATAATATTTGATTAATGGTGAAAGAAATGGTGCAAATAATAGAAGCCTTTTCCTGTTTCCTTGTGGTTAACTTGAGCTTTTTTATTCATCTTTACCTACACACTCTTGCATTTTAAATTTAATATCTGCTTATCAGAGAAGTATTACATTACCCTTTCCAAAGCTAAATAAATAAAGTCAGCAATATTTGCAAGTTTTATGCTAAATATAAAAATGGTAGCTATAATTTTCAATATATAAGCTTTACAACAACACTTTGAGGTAAGAAATATTTCTTAATTAACTTTTTATATTTATACATTCCTATTGTACATATTTATGAGGTACATGGATATTTTGATGCAGTCACACAATATGTAATGATCAAATCAGGGCTACTGAGAGATGTATCACTTTAAACATATATCACTTATTTGTGTCAGATACATTCCAATCCCATTTTTCTATTTATTTTTAAATGTATAATAAATGATTGTTAACCATAGTTACCCTATTGTGCTACCAAACATTATATCTTGTTCCTTTTATCTAATTGTATCTTTGTACCCATTAAACAACCACACTTTATCCACTACTACCTACCACTCTTCCCAACTCTGTTAACCATTATTCCATCCTCTATCTTCATGAGATCATTTTTTAAAAATCTCCCATGCATAACTGAGAACATGCAATATTTGTCTTTCTGTGTCAGCCTTATTTCACTTAACATAATGACTGCCAGTACTGTCCATGTATTTGAAAATGACAGGATTATATTATTTTTATTATCATATTGTTATGTTTTATTTTATGGCTGAATGATGTGTGTGTGTGTGTGTGTGTGTGTGTGTGTGTGTGTGTGTGTGTGTATAGCATTTTCTTCATTCACTGGTGAATGTTTAGTTTGCTTTCATTATCTTAGCTATTCTGAACAGTGCTGCAACAAACATGGGAGTGCACATACCTTTTCAGTATATTGATTTCCTCTGGGCATATACCCAGCAGTAGGATTGCTGGATCATATGGTTTTATTAGTTTTTTTTTTTGCGAAACTTGTGTAATGTTCTCCATAGTGGCTGTACCAATTTACATTCCTGCTAACGGTGTTTGAGGATTCACTTTTCTCCATATCCTCTCCAGTATTTGTTACTGCCTGAATTTTTAAAGGTGAACCTATCTATTTTACCCCTAAGATCTTTTTCACACCATAAGCTGTAGCAACAGTCAATAGCTTTGGATGATTATGAGAATATAGTTTTAAATTTTCTATTTTTTGTAAATTTATTATTTATAGTTTGTGTGGGTATGCAGTACGTGTATATATTTATGGGGTACATAAGATGTATTGATATAGCCATGCAGTGCATTATAATCACATCATGGAAGATTGGTTATTCACACCCTCAAGCATTTTTCCTTTGTGTTACAAACAATCTAATTACATACTTTTAGTTAATTTAAAATGTACAATTAAGCTATTAATGACTGTAGTTACCCTTTTGTGCTATCAAATAGTAGATCTTTTTCATCCTATTTAAGTATTTTTTGTACCAGTTAACTATTTCCACCCCTCCCAGCCTCTACTACTCTTCCCAGCCTCTGGTAACCATCGTTCTACTCTCTATCTCTATGAGTTCAGTTGTTTTTCTTTTTAGACCTTATAAATAAGTGAGAACAAGCAACATTTGTCTTTCTGTGTCTGGCTTATTTAACTTAACATAATGATATCCAGTGCCATCCATGTTGTTGTAAATAACTGGATCTCATTCTTTTTATGGCTGAATAATACTCCATTGTGTATATGTACCACATTTTCTTTATCCATTCATCTGTTGATGGAGACTTAGGTTGCTTTCAAAGCTTGGTTATTTTGAACAGTGCAGCAACTAACATAGGAGTGCAGATATCTTTTCAATATACTGATTTCCTTTCTTTTGGGTATACACACAGCAGTGGAATTTCCGGATCATATAATAGCTCTATTTTTAGTATTTTGAGGAACCTCCAAATTGTTATCCTTAGTGGTTGTGCTAAATTTGCATTACCACCAACAGTGTACAAGTGTTCCCTTTCCTCCTGGTCCTCACCAACATCTGTTATTGTCTATCTTTGGGACAAAAGCCATTTTAACTAGAGTGAGATGATATCTCACTGTAGCACTTCTCTGATGATTAGTGATCTTGAACATTTTTATATACCTTTTGACCATTTCTGTGTTCTTTTTTGAAAAATACTTCTTCAGATGTTTTACCTATTTTGAATCAGATTTGTTTTTTTCTTTCTTTCTTTTTTCTTTTTTTTTTTTTTTCTTTTTTTTTTTTTTTTTTTTTTTTTTTTGTAAGGAGTTGTTTGAGTTCCTTATGTATTCTGGTAATTAATTCTTTATCAGATGTGTTGTTTGCAAATATTTTCACCCATTCTGTGTGTTTTCCCTTCGTTTTGTTCTTTGTTTCCTTGCCTTTGCAGATACTTTTTAACTTGTTGTGATCCCATTCATCCAGTTTTTCTTTAATTTCCTGTACTTTTGAGGTCTTAAAAAGTATTTGTCCAGTGCAGACCAATAGTCTCCAGAAATTTTCGTACTACAAATCCTCACCACCGTATTCTACCACCTGAAACAGATAGATTAGGCTTCTGAAGATGATGATATACTCTAGATGAATGGTACTCCATTGTTTATATGTACCACATTTACTTTATCCATTTATCTTTTGATGGCAAATTAGTTGGCTTTCAAATCTTGTCAATTGTGATCAGTTCCACGACTAACATGGGAGTGCAGATAGCTCTTCATTATACTGATTTCCTGCATTTTTGTTTCTTCTTTTTAGTTCTCAGAATTTTATCTCCATTTAGTTGTCTTAAAGTGTAACAGCTAAACTTTTTTTTATGGCACATCAAAAGTATCCTTAAAAGTCAAAGCCACATCTATGGACTGTAATTTTGTATCACTCTTTCACATGCTGTTGTGAAAGTTACTGCTTCATTGTTCATTATATCATATGTAACATTTCTACTGTGAGCTCTTGGTTTTCTCTTTTAACTGTCTCTTGATGTGATATGTTTGCAATAACAAACTCTACTGGGCTTGGTTATGGTCTCAAACTTTTGTTTAATCATTCTGTTAGTTTCATCATACCTAGATGCATCATCTGACTCTGGCTCATGAGGTAGGTCAGTTAACACTCATTGATTACAGCAAAGCCTAGGGCACATACTCTTGTTTATTTGCTAATTCGTTAACGCACTTGTGAATTTCTGCATATTCAGTTTCATTCTACAAATATTTTGCAAATCATTTAATGATTATCTTCTTTACACTGTAAAGCTAATGATGAGAAGACCCAAGTATGATCTTGAATTAAACCCCAGAAATTTCCTCTCCAACAAGATCCTTCCCCCAGCTTGGCTATTACAACTAATTGCAATACTATTCTTCTAATAATTCAGTTCAAAATCCTGGGAGGCATTCATATTTAATTTCATTCTTTCTTTAGGATCTCACATCTAATCCATCAGTTAATTATATTGCCTCTGGCTTCAAATCATGTACATAATATGGCCACTTATCATCTGTCCACTGTTACCAGCCTAGACCAAGACACTATCCTCTCTTTCTTGGATTATTGTAATAGCATCTCTAATGTCACCTTGCTTTTGTACTTAACTCTCTCCAGTGTCTATTCTCAGCACATTAGTTAGGTGATCTTTTACAAATATGCATATGTTCATGTCATTCTTCTGCTCAGGTTTCCCTTCTAGCTACCCAACTCAATAAAATAACCACCATTTTTATAATTGCCTTTAAAGCTCTTAGAATTTTGCCATAAATTTTTCATTGTCCATATCCCTTACAGCTTTCCACTTTATCCCCACTCGGCATAAGACACAATGGCCTTCTTGCTATTTATCGAAAAGACCAGTCAAACAAACCTTTGTCTAGAGACAACATTTGCTGTTTCCTCTGTTAAAAACATTCTTCCTCCCCTAGATATTATTCAGATTGCTAAGTCTCTCACATTCTCCAGGTCATTGACCAAATATTTTCTACTCACGGATGCCTTACCCGAATAACGTTAAAACACAGCCACTCCGGCAAGCAAAGTCACAATGTAAACTGTTAAACCCTCATCACTGCTAATAAGTTCATTGGAAAATGTGAGGCCAGACATCAGTCATTGTTTCTTGAGCCAGAATATTGATGCAAAAGAACCAGAAGAGAAGGTGCCTTCTACTGTGGCAAAGGCTGCAACACGTTCTCTGTGGGTAGCATCTTTGTTCACAATCCAACACAAGGCCCAATCTGCCTCCTTCTTGACACAAGGCATCCTTTCGATGGCGTTGAAGAGAAATTCCCTTTCTTTGTTGTCTTTAACATGTGTCAGTAAAGAGATTATCCATGTCAGAATATATGTTTTCCATAGCAATTTGGAAGCCATAGAAGCAGGTTTCTGTAGCTTGAACTTCTTGGACACATTGCTCCACCAAGTTTTTATCAACTATGCCACGGCATGCTGCAAAGAAAGTCAGAATATGGGATATAAAATATCTTTTCTCAGGCTCCAGGGCTTCCCAGTGCTGAATGTCTTTGGACAGGCCCACCTCCTGGGCCATCCAGAAGGAAATCTCTACTTACTTATAATTTTCCAAATATCATGACAAACCATCAGAGCAGTTAATAAAATAAGTACTTATCAAGGCTGCTAGGATAGAACAGGAGTTCCTCACTGAGGACTTGCCAGTGAGACTCGTTAGGATGAACTGCATGTTAATGAAGTAATACATTGAGTTTGTGGCAGACTTATGCTGGATCTGGGTTTTAAGACTTCATGGAGAATATTTCACTGGAAGGAAAGATTAAGTTCTTTGAGAAGAGAGTAGGTGAGTATCAAAAGATGGCAGTGATGCCAAGTAAAATAGATAATTCTTTTACTTTGGATGCCGACTTCTAAATAAGCTTAAGATATACTGTTATTTTGCTGATTAGCTGTTTTCTGTTTGATTAGAAGGAAAAATACAGTATATCAACTAGCTACACCATTAACTGTCCATAGTGTTCATTAAGAGCATCTTTAAAACTGTGTAGCTACCTCACAATCAATATTGTTTATTTATAATGCTTGTGGTATCACCTAGAAATAAAGAGAATTTAAGACAAAAGCTATTAAAATTCTTATAAAAGAGCTTGTCCATGTTTCACTCTTTTGGCTGTGATTCTCCATAGCAGTGACAGTGGTAGTCTTGGCTTTAAAGCGAGTGGCAACCCTCTAGTGAGCTTGGGCCAGCAGGATTAAACATTCACATCCTACCACAGGCAGTTCAAAGATGCAGCCCCACTGCTACATACAAATTTTAAGGTTTACTTAACTAATTTGTATATAAAAATTTTTCTTTACAACCACCAACATTGTTGGTACTTCAAGGGTACTAGCCTAATTTATTTGGTTTCTACACCAAATAGAAAGTATTCTATTGATCACCAACAGGAATTAATTTGAAATGCACTAGGTAAATAAGGCAATTAAACTTGTGTTGACTAAGCATATAATTTCTAAATTTTATTTCCTTTAATTGAAATACTGTTTATTCAACTTTAAAATCAATTCTGTGCATACCTAGGTATTAATCAATTGGTACCACATAAAGGACGGGTTGTGTTTTTTATCCTGTGGTCTAGGTAGAGTGTCATGAGATCCCCTGCCCCACCTGAGGTAGAGTGCTATCCCTCACCTAGCCCCCCACCCCCTGAAAGGCCCTGCTGTGTTATGTTCCCCTCCCTGTATCCATGTGCAACACCTGCTTATGAGTGAGAACATGCAGTGTTTGGTTTTCTGTTCTTGTGTCAGTTTGCTGAGAATGATGGTTTCCAGTTTTAGCCATGACCCTGCAAAGGACAGGAACTCATCCTTTTTTATGGCTGTGTAGTATTCCATGGTGTATATGTGTCACATTTACTTTATCCAGTCTATCATTGATGGACATTTGGGATTGGAATGCCAATCTCTTTTCCCTCTGCCTAGTCGGAATATTAACTTCCAATTCCATTTTCACCAACAAGTAAGACTATGTCTATTTTTTTTTTTTTAGTGACTTTGAATACAGGTATGATTTCACATCATTTAGCTCTTTTATTTAGATTTGTATTCAAAGGTGGTTTCTAAGCAGTAGATGAACAAGGACTAAGTCTTAGGATTATGTACATACCCATGACACAAACCATAATTCTGGATGTATTGTAGCTGCCCTGCAAATATTTTATTTATGCGCAGTTCTTTAGAGTGTCAATGACCAATCTGTATTAACCTGCAAATTCTAGGCTATATGAGAATATAAATCTCCTTTTGCTTGCAGTTGTGTCCTCAGTGTTAAATATAGTGCCTGGTAAATAACATATGATCAGTAAAATATTTGGTGAATTAATAAATGGAGGTAGAATGAACAGCATGGGCCAATACTCTAATCAAAGTCACATTTTAAAAGCCAGAATTCATCTCAACATCCATGCAATCATTTATCAAGCATTTATGGAGTGTCTATGTGCCAGGTATTCTTTTTGCCCTTCAAACAGCTTACTTTCTAGTGGATAGAGATACAATTATGAACCAAGAATCAAATTATTCAGATAAAGACGTGTCCATGAAGAATATGGAAACGGTGATTATCTTGATGTGACAAAAGTTGACATGGGGATTACTCAACAACTAATTTTCTTTCCAAGCAAGGATATTTATAAAATGATAGCAAGGGTCTTAGAGCCCACTCCTAGAATTTCCAAGAAACAAATGCTATATGAATTCCTGAAGGCCTTCTCTCCTCTATCTGAGCTGTCAACAGTGGTTTGATTAGTGTTTCCCCAAAATTTGTTCATCTGGATTAGGGTGGGCCCTAATCAACTGACTGGTGTCTATTAGAAGAGGAAAGTGGGGACACAGACACACACAGAGGAAAATGGCATATGAAAACACAGAGACACACAGGTAGAAGATATAATAACTAAGGCAAAGACTAGAATGATACCGCTGCAGGTCAAGGAATGTTAAGGAATACCAGCAATCACAAGAGCTAAAGAATAATCTTTCCCTAGGGCCTTTCACAGGAAAGAGGACCCAATCCATTCCTTGGTTTCAGATTTCTAGCCTTCAAAACTATAAGAGAGTAGATTTCTGTTATTTCATCCACCCAGTTTGTAATACTTCGTTATGACAGCCCTAGTAAGCGATTATGTTGCCACAGCTCTGGAAGTGTTTTCCTTTGAAGTATATACTTCCTACTAATAGCTAGGCAGGATTTTGGCTTAGAAAACTAGGGAGAATGGGTGTTGTTTACATTTTTAAGGGTTTCTGCCATAGATAGTACTCTTTGATAAAATTTGTATGTGCCTGATACTTCATTAATGCAATTGAAGGACCTCCCACAGATAAAAGTTAAGGAGTTAAAACAAACCTAGGTCAAATCTTAGAGCATAAAGCATTAAAGGACCTAAGAACATTATTTTGCAACTAATGATTTATACCTTTAAAATCAAGAAGGGCTAGGAATTGTAGCATACATTAATAAAATTGTATAAAGCCCCACTCAAAGTCATCCAAAATGCACAAATATAAGGAGGAAGCAGTATAATACCTTGGCTTTGGAAATGAACAATCCAGGCTTGAATCTTGAGTCTTATTTCCTTTACATTCTCACATTCTGATCTTGGTCAATGCACTTAATAGCTCTGAGCCTCTATTTTCCTAGCTATAAAATAGGAGTAACCACACTTTTTCTTCAGGAATTTTATGAAAAATAGAATGTAAAAATGTTTGTGTTAAACTGCCTGACAAATATTATGCCCTCCATTAACAGTAGCTATTATTAAACTAGTTTAAATGAAAAGTGAAAACTATATGAATACCTGTTTCAGAGATATAAACTAAATTTGGAAAATTATTAGAGTTATAAATTGCAAAGGAAAAATTATGATCCATCTTAATTTAATACCATCCACAAAATTAAACTTTCAGAGTCCTTTTTTTTCCTTCTGGTCTCCAAATTTCTTATACTATTAATTGATTGAATTTTTCTGATTAGCTCTGCTGAATGTTTAATGTGCATTTGATCCAGTTTTATTTTAATTCTAATATATTCATGATGTCTCTTATAACATTTTATTGCACATTGTCAATTCCCTAGCTTTTTTTGTGTGTATTTGAAATTTTTATTTTAGGCTGCAAAACAAAAACAAACAACAAATACCTTGAAAATAGGCTGGTCAAATGATGTAAATTCATCCTTTCCAGGGAAGCAGAAAGTAGACCAGTGCAGGTTATCCTCAAGGCCACATACGTCCTGCTTCACTGCTGCTTACACTCTGCTGGGTTTTGATCCTTCTTCAGGTCATAGTCAGGATCATTTTCCTCATCTCCTTCTTCTTCCCCTTCCTCATCTGCTTCTTTACCTTATTCATAATCATCATCATCATTATCATCTTCAATAACTTCTCCAGTAAAGTATAACACTGATCTTGGGATTATACGTTCATGTAAAAAGTGACCAATTTCGAAGTCTGCAGTGGTTCAGGAACATGGTGAACCTATTCTGAAGCACTTGAAAGATACTAAAGTGAAGTTCCCAGATGCTGGCTAGCCTATGAGTTTTGTCTTAGAATTTCACTTTGAACCCAATGAATATATTACAGATGAAGTGCTGACAGAGACATATAGGTTGAGGTCAGAACCAGATGATTCTGATCCCTTTTCTTTTGATGGACGAGAAACTCTGGGTTGTACAGGGCGCCAGGTAGATTGGAAAAAAGGAAAGAATGTCATTCCAAAATCCATTAAGAAGAAGCAGAAACACAAGGGACGTGGGACAGTGTACTCTGACTAAAAGTTTCCAATTCCCTAGCTTAGTTATTAGCCATAGTTAAAGAGAATATTCCTCAATTTAGTGGTGAGCATTTGTAGAACAGTTTGAGATTAAATGTCCTGCAAAGCTAAAGGTGGTGATTGATTCAGATCTATAGTCTATTTCAAATGTCAGAGTTTCTCTTTAACTTTATCCAGTGGTAGGGTACAAGAGCAGATTAGGCAAAAGGTAAAAGAAAAGACAGATGGGTTAAGGTGTTCTGACATCATTGCCAACCGCAGCATTCCAGTTTTTTGTTGGTTTGTTTAATTGTGCTTTAGGTTCTGGGGTACATGTACCGATCATGCAGGATTGCTGCATAGGTACACACATGGCAATGTGGTTTGCTGCCTCCATCACCCTGTGACCTACATCTGGCATTTCTCCCCATGTTATCCCTCTCCAACCTCCCCACCCCCCACTGTCCCTCCCTTGCCTCCCCCAACAGACCCCAGTGTGTGATGCTCCCCTCCCTGCATCCATGTGTTCTCATTGTTCAAAACCCGCCTATGAGTGAGAAAATGCGGTGTTTGATTCTGTGTTCCCATGTCAGTTTGCTGCAAATGATTTTACCCTTCCCAATGACACTATGTCCCAGTGCATAAGTATATTTGCATTTTGCAAAAACATTCCAAGTCAAAGTTTCTTTAGTTGCCATATTCATCTTACTATCTCCTTCTTGCAGATGCTCTTCTCACACAGTGTTCCCTTTGAAGTAAGGTAGCCAGAAATCTTCAGCAGGGTGGGAGCAAGCAAATTGCAAGAGTTCAAACAGTTTGTTTTGCTTACTATGTGATCATTTGGGTGATTTTAGATCTGTCAGGCTATAAAAGAAGTTCTGCATTCAAATACTTCACCAGAGACTTGGGGAGTAACTTAGCAATAATTGTCTTGAAGCTAAAGAAAAAATATTCTCACAATTAATATTATGTCAGCTTCAAACATTAATGTCAGGAGACATTATAGTATAGGGTTCCTGTTTTCAAAGTGTGATCTAGAGATGACTGATGGTCCTTCAGATCTTTCTAGAGGATCCACAAAATCAAAATTTTCCATAACACTGAAATAGTTCATGCCATTTTTTTTCCTTTTTCTTTAACAAGTACAAAGTGTTTTAAATGCTCCATGACATGATATTGTAATAGACTGAATGTGGAAGCAGATATAAAGGTCCAACCATCTATTAAGCAAGGCCTTAAAGAGATTTGTGATAATATGAAGTCATAGCACTTTTCTCAATAATTTATTTTTGGAAAATATAATTTTTCCATAAAAATGTTCTATATGTGTGAAATGTAATGGTTTTATTATAGCTATTTTAATTAAGACTTTTGGATGATTTATTGTAGACACATATAATGAGTTGAAAGAAATAAGACAGGAAGATCATGCACATGCTTTATCTCATTTCCCTTGATGGTAACATCTGGCAAAAGTGTAGGACCATATCACAGCCAGGTTATTGACATTGATTCAATCAAGATGTAGAATATACAGAATCAAAATGATGGAGACCTTTCATAGCCACACCATTTTCCTTCCTCTACCAGAGCTCCTAGCAACCGGAATCTGTTCTCAATTTCTGTATTTTTGTTAACTAAATGAATTAATAATTACACATAGCTCCTGGCAACCTGAATCTGTTCTCTATTTCTCCGAATTAATATATAAGCATTTTTATTTCATTTTCATTTTTTGGATGCAAATGACTGGTGGGCATAACTCATAACAATAAAAGGTCTTTGGGACATTCAGATATGTTTATCAGTGAACCGAGATGCTGAGACCAAAGAGTGTGAGAAATGCCAGAGGTGCAGTTAAGAGGAGCACAGACTGTCAAGACAGGCTATATGGACTTGACTCCCAGCTCCCACACTTTCTAGTTGTCGATTGGGCATGTTCTTAGTCTCTATATCTATCAGTTTAATGATTAGATTAGATCATTGGGATGCAATGAGTTTGCCATGTAAATTACCTAGATAATGTCTGACAGGTAATTACTATATAAGTGTTATAAGTTATTTTTTTATTAGATGCCCAAGGTCTAGCCTTGGTCATGCATAGGTTGGCCAACTAAAAGGTATCAGTGTGCCCCTACACAACCCCACACACTTGGAATAATTTCCTCTCTTGTCTGTTAGCATTCAAATCCTATCAATTTTAAATGATAGAGCAAATTCTACCTCTTTCACTCATTGTTTCTTGAAACTTTTTGCACTCTATGAAAACCCAGGTCATTCATTGTGGTTCTTACCCAAGATTGTATTTAATTACATACTATAGGTTAGTCTTGAACTATTTCACATGTCAGTGTATTATGACAGCAAAACTAGATTGTAAGAGTCTCAGAGGTTTTCCTCTATTCTCCATATTGCCCTATATGCAATCGATGCTTAGGATATGCCTTTTGAATGAATGAGTCATGTCAAAAAATGATAACTATATTAATTTTGAACCTAAATTTTCTACTTGATGAAGAATTCCAAAATCTAGGAATATACTAAATTCCGTACTTTATAAAATAACCTATGAAAATATTTACCAAGAAAGGTCTGAGTTAATTATTGAATTGTGCTGTGAATAATTATTTAATTGCATATCACAAAGAAATTGTGGTTTTGCAAAAGGTAAAAAGAATGAAAAAGTGTAAAGAAAAATTACAAGGTTAAACTGATGTCATCTCATTTCTCGATATCTATTAGAAATAAGAATATTCTCTTTGTATATATGTGTATATATATATATATATTTCACTACCAAAACAAAAGTGTGTTACTAAGCTAACACATTAAAAAATATGTGGGCGGTTTCAGTTCATTAAATGTATAAATGTAGCCATTAAGACTACAGGTTCACAAATGATAAAAGAAAAACATCAATCTAAGTCATATCCTGATTCTTGGGTAAACTTCACAGAAAGTAACAACATCCTTACATGATACATATCCTTTATTCCTGTATCTGAGAATGTTTTACATAAGAAAAATAGAAAAGTAAAACAACATTGTAGAATACAAGCTCAACAAAAGCCAAGAATAACCCAAAATGTCTGATGTAGCAACAATCCTAAATTGTAAGAGAAATACTTATGAAAAGACCCTGGGTAGTAGAACGCTTTTGGGCCTGGTACCAGGGTTAAAAACCATATTATGGGTGATCATACAGCTTGGTGGCTCATTTTAGTCAGTCTTTAATACCACAGACCTCCCAACTCCAATGTTTCCAATGTTAAATGATATTCACACCACAATGGCCTAGGAATGTCAATTATATTTAGAAAATAAAATCACATGACTGTGTTTTTGCTATCCTGCGAGCTAAACCACAAGAACAGTATCCTTGGAAACTGACTAAAATTTGATACTTGTGTTCAATGTTGATAGAATAATATTCTCTTTCTATTTTCCCCCTTTTCTACTCATTCATTAATACTTGACTATTGTCTTATTAGTACTCTCTCACATAGCACCAGCCGTAAATCTTTATTATAGCATGTGTCACATTAGTACACTTATTAGTTTCTGTGTGTCCTTCCCCTAAGACTGATTTCTTAGCCCTATTTGATGTCACGGAAACCTTTAAAAATCCAATTAAGATTCTGGATTCAAGCCACAGGTAGTGTAGGAGTAGTATACAGCAATAGTTTCAGCATGTAGACTCTAAAGACATACTGCCTGGATTTGGAACCTAGCTCCGCCGGGACACTGTGTCCTTGGAAGAGTTGTTTCATCTCTCTGTGATTCAGTTACCTCATTTGCAATAGAACCATGATAAAAAATGGTACAAACTTAACAGAGTTTTTGTGAAGATGAAATGAGTTAATGTATATTAAGCATTTAGAATAAGGTAGAGCATATATTTAAAATAAATCACACACATGCCATTTTGCATAGCATTTTAGAGTATTTGTAGACTCTATGGTCATATATGGATCCATAAGACTTGGAAGGCCACAGAAATAAATATGAGAAAGAAATATGCTTGTATTTTATTTAAACCACTCTTTTGGTTTTGTTTTTTTTGAAATAGGCAATAAGATGCCTAATTTTACAGATGGGAAAACCAAAATTTATTGAGATCAAATGACTTATCTAAGATCACATAAAACTAGTAGGTAACCAACCTGATGTTTAAAGACAGAAATGTCTTACTGGAAACCCTGTTACCTTTATATTATACCACACTGTCTCACATTACCACTTGATTTGAGGCTCCATCCCTGACCTACTGAGTGAGACTAAGGGTTGGATATGACCATCTACTCATATGCTTAAGAACCTCACCAATCATTTTGATGGGCAATCAAAATAATTTTTATTTTAAAAAATTGTTAAGTACCTTTAAAAATAATTTAACAATTAAAAACTAGGTGATTTTCTTTTGCTTTATATACTTGCTAGTAAATTATCCATTTTTGGTTATTACAGATTACTGATACTTCAAACCTGTATTTCCTTCTGCATTACCTTCTGTGTAGCTCACTACAGCATTTGTTATTGGTGTTGTGTGTTGGCGAATGTCATAGATATACAGCTATTGTCTTTTTGGCTATTGCTCTCTCTGATGAACTGGCAGATTATGGTTAAGACCAAGGTGGAAACTACAAGGGGTGATAGCTTGAGTTTAGAAGCCAAAGGAGTCAAAAGCTAGCCCAACTGAAGAAAGTTCCCTGAGGCAGAAGGGAGTGAAAGCAAACATTGTGAAAGCAGGATTCAAGACAGAATCAAACAGAACAGATAGATTTGAAATAAAATCTTTAATAATATCCTGCCAATTCCCCTGAGAGATTTCACCTTTAAAAAAAAAGTCTGGTATTGCTTGTTGCTCAGGAATTCTCTAGTCGACTCTATGTGAAGGCCATGACAGTGCTGGCCCTGATCTCTAGCAAAGGAGGCTGACACATACCATATCTAAAACCCTTGGGGACTCTGATCATAGTCTCATGCCTTCCATCTGGGTCCCAGATGGGATTTTTTTGGAACATTGATGAACTTGGCAGAATTTGAAACTCTTCCCCATTAGAGCTAACACAGGGGTCTTGGCAACAGAGAATTTGATCACTGTTCTTTCCACTGAGACTGGTGTAAGAAAGATCCTCATAAAAGTGTCAGGTTTTAAGACATATTTTTTAATGTAAAAAAATTGTGGCATTAATTTCTACATATTGTTGTCTTTACCAAAATAAATACATTTGTGTCAGATATTTGAGTAAAAGCAAATTTAACTGCAAACTGGATTCAGGTTTAAGGACTTGGGACTTTCATGTTGAGAGTGAAAGTCTAGAGCAGGCATCCCCAAACTATGGCCCACGAGCCGCATGAGGCCTTCTGAGGCCATTTATCCGGCCCCCTGCTGCACTTCAGGAAGGGGCACCTCTTTCATGGTGGTCAGTGAGAGGAGCACAGTATGTGGCGGCCCTCCAACGGTCTGAGGGACAGTGAACTGGCCCCCTGTGTAAAAAGTTTGAGGATGCCTGGTCTAGAGAGAGGATATTTCAGAAATCAGGTGGACAGGCAAAACAACAAAGTCAAGTGAGGAGTCAAAAAATTAGGCAATCAGAAATGTTAACATTTATAGAAACAGGAGAGACAGAGAAATGTAGATATTTAATAATCTAGTCAAATATTTGGGAATGGGCAGAAAATGTCTGCATACTATATACATAATTTTGCATATATTTAAGTCAACATTTATTGAGGCCTTCTGGGCTAGATTCCATTCTAGTTCATGAGGAAATATACACACATAAGTTATAGTCCTTCTTCTTTATAATTCACTGTCTTTTATGGAGAAAAAATGTCTGTCATCAACAGTTGGACTACAATATTTTATGAAAAATGACGTGATGATGTATTGGTGGTTGTGGGAGACCAGAGAAAGGTAGAGAGATCAGAGAAGACTTCATGGAAGAGGTATAACCTGGGCTGAGGTTTAGTCAGTTGAAGAAGTGGATAGAGGCAAAATATCATATAGGCTAAGGGGAAAATAAAAAGGCATGGAAATTTGAAAGGTGTGGGTATTTTGAGGATTGATTTATTAAGAATTTACTGAGTACTGAAATTGTGCTAAGAACAGATGTAGGTATTAAGAATATAGTTAAAGTTGCAACAGACAAGATATTTAACTCATGAATCTTGCAGTCTATTAAGACAGACAGACCACTAAATGGAATTTAATAAAGAGTGATAAGGACTCTGGAATGGAAAAAACAGAGTACCAAAAGAGCACAGAAGGATGATATTTTCTGCAGAATGGGGGAGAAGGAAGGAGACAAAATGTCTAGGAAAGCAGTCATTAGAATGCAATTGAGTCTTGAAGGATGAGTATGAATTAACCTAGCAAAAAATTTGGAGGAGTACCAACGGGAAATAACAAACACAGAGAAAATAAGGTAAAGGAAACACTAGAATCTTCAGGCAAATGTGAGTATTTCTGGGATCTTGAAAATATTAGTAGGAGAGTTGTTTGAGTGATTGACCATGAAGTCTAGGTTGGAAAGAGAAAGTCTATAAATGAAAATGAAGGGCAGAAAGCTTTTCTATATGAGTAAATAACATATGAGTAAAGAAACTAGAAATATGGTTGGAATTATTGTGTGGAGAATATGATTCTATTTTTATCAGAGGGTAAAAGGTAGAGATGTTCTGGTTGACGAAAATAATTTGACTGTGACAAGAGAGTGTAGAGGATGTGAAAGTTACTACAGATGAGTAAGAAACATAGAGGTGTATGCATTGGATATATTTTACACATAGATGTGGAATCCCGTAGCTAGTGACAGTGTATGGAATAAGGAAAAGGCCAGGTACCCAGGTCTTTAGCCCACAGAATCCATAGAAAAGAGCAACACAGAAGAATAGAACAATACAGAAGAATAGAATGTGGTGTATGTAGAAAACATGAGATTTTTACAAGATGATGGAAGTAACATTGGAAATTGAAATAAATACAGATTTCACATGCTATCCTGGCAGCACATCATGCTGTAGGACATGCAGATGGACTCAATAGACAGCTGATTTTCAGTTAAGACAGAGATAAAGAAAATGCATAATTAAGGAGTTAAACTTGCAAAGCAGTTCAACTATCAAGAGCACAAAGAATTTCTGGGAGAAGGAAGCAAAATTTAGTCAGGGGAGATGGAGGGCCACAGCAGGATGGGGAGAATGTGATGTAATAGGTTGAAAGAATACCTGCATATGGAGCAGTATACAGCTTAGCAAAGATAAGAAGTCTGCTGAGTTTAATAAGATTTAGTATTCAAAAGGGGAGGCTGAGTGTGTCTGGATCAGATACAGTGGGAGACATCATCCCAGCAGCAATATGCATCGCCGGAATACTGGCCAACTGCAACATTGTGTCATTCCTGTTTCCTCTTCTGTTAGTTTCCCTTTCCTGCCTGACAAGCTCAGGCCACCTTAACACAACCTTGACTTTTCTAATGGACCTCATTACTTCTGTAAGGGATCTTTACTGACATTCACTAGGCTGCTTCTCACAACACCTGCTGCAAACCCTTTTGAGTGTAGATTCTAAGCAAACCCACAAGAATAAAACCCAGTGCTCTCACTGCCTCACAACGGCTCAGTCCTTCTTGAGAGGTTGAGGCCAGAGTGACAAAAAACTTATTTATGCCTTCTCCAAGTTTATGTATCTCAGAGGGATCAATGTCTTATACACAACATATAGCTGCTTTGCATGGAAACACTTCACAAGCCCAAGAATCCAAAATTGTGAGTGAATCCTACATTCTCAAGTTGCTATTTCTTCCTACTTGATTGTGTACATTCATATTTCTTATTTATCTTTCATCATAAAACTTAGATGCCTTTATATTATATACTATTGATTCCTAATTTTCAGCTTGGATTTGCTAAACAATGCCCAAGATATATGCTAATATGCATTCATTTTTAATGTTTCAATTTGTAGTCATCCTAATAAGACTTTACATTTACAGAGCATTTTTTTTCTCCTAAACACTTAAGGCACTTAACAAGAAACTATTTACCAACCTCATAACATCCTTGGAGATAGACATAAGATACCTAACTGCTGCAACCTCAAAAGTGAATTTTCACTTAGAGTAGCCTTTATTGAAAACAATATCTGAGCAACTATCAGCTGAATTTTCTGGATTTATGTACAGTAATTTAGCCTATCTCCAAATCATCAGTGTCCCTTCCATGTCCACAATGAAATTATTTATGAATTTGAAGCTTGGTTTACACCATGTTTTTAAATTAAATAATCTTATCCTTTTCATAACCAATGTTGCTAACAGAACTAGAGAACATGTCCAAAACACAGAGATGACATAACAGGGAGACTTTAGAGTTTGTTATTTTAGAAGATAGTGTGCAAAAGAGCACACTAGTATGATAGAACATGGACCCATGCACCAAAAAGTTTGACCAATTTAATTTAATAAATATGTATTTGTTATCTGTATCCGTGGGGATTAGTTTAATTTCAATTAACAGGAAAATCCCAAAGGAACAGTAATATACATGCTGTAGACGAGGCGTCCCCAAACTATGGTCCACGGGCCGCATGCGGCCCCCTGAGGCCATTTATCTGCCCTTCCGCCACACTTCAGGAAGGGGCACCTCTTTAATTGGTGGTCAGTGAGAGGAGCACAGTATGTGGTGGCCCTCCAACGGTCTGAGGGACAGTGAACTGACCCCCTGTGTAAAAAGTTTGGGGATGCCTGCTGTAGACCTTTTATTCCATATAAAAGTCCAAGGGGAAGGCAGTCCTGGCTTGACCTGTCAGCTGTGTCCCATTAAGTCCACAGGAACTCAGTTTTATTTCAGTTCAATACTCTGCCTTTCTGTGCCTTCATAGGTCAAGATGATAGCAGTTGTATTTCAGGCAACAGGAAGAAGGACGAATTATAAGAACAAGGGCAAAGTGGGTGTTTTAGCCATTTCTTACAGGAAGTTCTTAGGAACAGCCACAAGATACGACATTTTTATATACTCTGTTGTTCAGAACCTCTTCACATTATCATACCTGTTAGGGAGTTTGGAAAATTTAGTCTCAATCAGAATGGCCATGCACTAAGACAAAAATTCTATTACTATAGAAAAAGAAAGAACAGATGTTAGAAGCAAACTAACAGCCCACTGCAATAATGGTTATCTGAAATCTCTACAGTGAGAGTATTCCCTTTTTCACTAAGCTGCTCTTTGACCATGGGCAAGCCAATTTTATTTTTGGACCATAATTTTCATCTGCCATATAATAGAATTGTACTGAATGGTCTTCAAACACTTTTCTGTTTCTAATAGTCTTTGGATAAATATATGAATGCCCGATGAATGAATAAATGATACCAAAGTAGCTTAGGAATCTTTAGAAAGAGTCCAAAAGGCTCAACAAGGACACCAGATCCATTCTCTGGAACTCTGACTTAATTGCTATGTATTTAAGCAGGTCTCAGGACAATGAATTACTCTTTTTAATCAATAAGTAATTCCTTAGTTATACAATATGATATGAATTTAGAAATGTATAAAACACATGGTTATGCTTTAACAAATAGCTATTTTAAAAATCTCATGTAGTCTTATCTCAAGCCAAAAAATATACAGAATTGCCAGCACCTCAGTAGTCTCTCATGTGTCCCTGCTGGATCACAAACCTCTCCTTTCCTGAAAGGTTCTAAAGCTTAGAGATAATTTTATCATAATTATTTTGATTGGCTTCCTTATTTTCTTTACAGTTCTACTATCTAACTATGTATCTCTAATTATTATAATTTTGTTATTTTGAAACAGAAGACCAAAATAATTTTGTGTATCTTGTGATATAGATCTGAATTTCAAATTATGTTTGTGAGATCCATACACATTGCTGTGTATAGCTTTATTCTGCTCACTTTGATTGCTAATTAGTTGTATTAGTCCATTCTCACACAGCTATAAAGAACTATATGAGACTGTATAATTTATGAAGAAAAAGGCCACAGTTCTGCAAGTTTGAAAGGAATTATGACTGGGAGGCCTCAGGAAACTTACAATAATGGCAGAAGGTAAAAGAGAAGCAAGCATGTCTTGCCATGGCAGATAAAGAGATAGAAAGAGCAAAGGGGGAAGTTCCACACACTTTCAAACAACCAGAACTAATGAGAACTCACTCATCATATGAGAACAGAAAAGAGGAAGTCCGTCCCCATGATTAAATCACCTCCTACCAGGCCTCTGCCCCAACCCATGGGGATTACAGTTCAAGATGGGATTTGGGTAGGGACATAGAGCCAACCATATTATTCTGCCCGGGCTTCTCCCAAATGTCATGTTTCTTTTTTGTTCACATTTGAAAGCCAATCATGCCTTCCCAACAGTCCTCCAAAGTCTGAACTCATTCCAGCATTAGCTCAAAAGTCCAACAGGCCCCATGCAATTCCAAAATCCAGCAGGGCTGTCATTAAATCTTAAAGCCCCAAAATAGTCTCCTTTGATTGTATGTCTCACATCCAGGACATGCTGCTGCAAGAGGTGGGCTCAACAGCCTTGGGAAACTCTGCCCTTATGGCTCTGCATAGTATGAATCCTGCAGCTGCTTTTATAAGCTGGCATTACATTCCTGTGTCCTTTCCAGGTGCATGGCACAAGCTGCTGGTGTATCTGTCATTCTGGGGTCTGGAGGATGGTGACCCTCTTTTCACAACTCCACTAGGCAGTGCTCCAGTGAGGAATCGTTGTGGGAGTTCCTACTCCACATTTCCCCTATGCACTGCCGTAGTAGAGGTTCTCAATGAGAACTCCAACCCTGCATCAGACTTCTTCCTGGACTTCCAGGTATTTCCATACATCTTCTGAAATCTAGTCTGAGGTTCCCAAACTTTGCTTTCTGTGCATCTGCAGGCCCAATGCCATGTGGAAGCCACCAAGTCTTGGGGTTTGCACCCTCTGAAGCAAGATCCTGAGCTCTAGCTTGGCCCCTTTTAGCCAGAGTTGAAACTGGAGCAGCTGAGATGCAGGGCACCGTGTCCGGAGGCTGCACAGAGCAGTGGGGCCCTGAGCCTGGCCCAGGAAGCCATTTTTCCCTCCTAGGCTTCTGGGTCTGGGACGGAAGGGGCTTCCACAAAGGTCTCTGACATGCCCTGGAGACATTTTCCCAAATGCCTTGACTATTAACAATAGACTCATTTTCACTTATGCAAATTTATGCAGCCAGCTTGAATTTCTCCCTAGAAAATTGGTGTTTCTTTTCTATTGTTTGGTCAGGCTATACATTTTCCAAACTTTCATGTTCTGCTTTCTTTTTCAAATATGTTTCAATTTCAGGGCAGGGGCAAAATGCCACCTGTCTCTTTACATAGTAAGAGTGACTTTTACTTCAGTTCCCAACACGTTCCTTATCTCCATTTGAGACCACCTCAGCCTGAACTTCATTTTCCATATCACTACCAGCATTTTGGTCAGAACCATTCAACAAGTCTCTAGGAAGTTCCAATCTGCTTCTCATCTTCCTTTCTTCTTCTGAGCCCTCCAAACTTTTCCAGCCTGACTGTTATCCAGTTCCAGAGTGTCTTCTGCATTTTCAGGTAATTTATAGCAATGCCCGTTTCCTGGTGCTAATTTTCTTTGTTAGTTGATTGTCACAATGCTGTAAAGAACTACCTAGGACTGAGTAATTTATGAACAAAAAGGGTTTAGTTGACTCACAGTTTCAAAGGCTTAATGAGAAACATGACTGGGATGCTTCAGGAAACTTACAATCCTGGTGGAAAGTGAAAGGGAAGCAAGCAAATCTTACCATGGCTGAGTAGGGGAGAGAGAGAGAGAGAAAGAGAGAGTGGCTGAGTGTGTGTGTGTGTGTGTGTGAAGAAGCATGCATATGGACGAACACATTCATATGAATTAACAGTGTTGCTTTTAATATATCTATGCATGTTTTGTGGTGTGCTTATGTTATGTACACATTTCTCTAGAATAGAAATTCTTAACCAGGAGTCACTGGACACTCAATGAGTTACTTGGTCATAGGATTAGAACTTTACAATTTTCATAGTAGATTTAGCAATTTACATTCCCTTCAGCAATATTTGAGATTTCTTATTGCTCATCATTCTGTCTAACCCTTGATATTGACAGACTTATTAATATAGTCTGCCTATAAATGTCAGCCTTATCAACTAGAACTGGTCTGATTTTAGGAAAGACATTAGCAATATATATGTAGTCTTAATAGAGGAGCAAAAAGTAGAAAAAAAGGGTAGCATTTCTACAATAAGGATACTTAAACTTTAGTGTGCACAATATGATGCCATTGGTATATGCATTGATTCATGCCATCAAAAATATTAAGTACCTACTAAGTGGCAGGTATTATGCCTGACGTCATAAAGCTTAGAACCTTGATGGAAAGAGAGACAACCAAATAATCACATGAATTGACAATAAATGCTTGAAGTAATATGCTTCTACAAGAGCACATAAGAAAAGTATAAACTAGGGGAAGAGTAATATGTCGGAAGAATAGTCTTGACCAATCATCCCTTCCACAAGAACACCAGATTTTAACAAATATCTAGAAACATAAAACCCACCAAGATTGAACCATGGGGAAATCCAAAACCTGAATAAACCAATAGTGAGTAACAAGATTGAAGCCATAAGAAAAAGTCTTCCAGTAAAAAAAAAAAAAAAAAAAAAAAAAAAAAAAAAAAAAGCCAGGGACATAATGGCTTCACTGTTGAATTCTACCAAACATTAAAAATAGAATTTATATCAATCCTACCCAAACTATCCTCAAAAATAGAGGAGCAGGTAAAAATTTCAAACAAACAAAAAACTATAGGCCAGTTTCTCTGATGAATATTGACATCAAAATTCTCAATAGAATACTAGCAAATTAAATTCAACAATATAATAAAAACATCCTTCATTATGACCAAATAGGATTTATTTCTGGGATGCATGTGTGGTTCAACATACACAAGTCAATCAGTGTGACATATCATATTAACAGAATGAAGGACAAAAACTATATGATGATCTCAATGCTGAAAAATAATTTGATATATTTCAACATCTCTTAATGATAAAACCACTTAAAATGGATATAGAAGGAACATACTCAACATAATAAAAGCTGTATATGACAGACTCACAGTTAATATCATATTGAATGGGGAAAAATAACAGCATTTCCTCTAAGATCTGACATATGACAAGGATGCCCACTTTTACCACTGTTATGAAACATGTTAATGGAAATCTTAGCTAGAGCAATCACACAACTGAAATAAATAAAAGGCATTCAAATTTGAAAAGAAGTCAAATTGTCTTTGTTTGCACTTGATATGGTCTTATATTTGGAAATACCTAAAAACTCCACAAAACAGTTATCAATAGAACTGATAAATGAATTGAGTAAAGTTGGTGGATACAAAATCTATATACAAAAATCAGTACCATTACTCTATACCAACAGTGTACAATCTGAAAAAAATTCAAGAAGTAATCTCATTACAATAGCCACAAATAAAATTAAGTAACTAGAAATTAACCTTTAAGAAGGTAAAGATCTCTACAATGAAAAGTATAAAACACTGATGCAAGAAGTTAAGACAAAATGGAAAAATATTTCATACTCAGGAATTGAAATAATCAATATTCTTTATATATCCATACTACCCAATGCAATGTATAGATTCAATGCAATTTTTATTAAAATACTAATGACATTCTTCAAGTAATTAGAAAAAACAATTTTAAAGCTTATATGAACAAAAATATGAAAACTGGCAAGAATCACATTACCTGACTTCAAATTATACTATAGATCCATAGTAGAGTATGGTACAGGAACAAAAATAGACATATAAAGCAATAGAACAGAACAGAGATCCCAGAATCAAATCTACACACCTGCAGTTAACTCATATTCAACAAACTTGTCAAGAACATTGACTAGGGAA
This sequence comes from Saimiri boliviensis, assembly GCF_048565385.1. NCBI lineage: Eukaryota > Metazoa > Chordata > Mammalia > Primates > Cebidae > Saimiri > Saimiri boliviensis. The sequence continues at coordinate 93,408,233 of NC_133470.1, forward strand.
ATCACAATCTATTCAATAAATGGTCCAGAGAAAACTGTATATCCATATGCAGAACAATGAAACTTGACCCCTATTTCTCAGCATATGCAAAAATAAAATCAAAATGAATGAAAGACTTAAATCTAAGATCTCAAAATATGAAACTACTACCAGAAAACTTTAAGAAAAATCTCCAGAATATTGAACTTGGCAAAAATTTCTTGTACAGACAACGGAAGCAAAAATAAGCAAATGAAATGACGTCAAGTTTAAAATCTTCTGCACAGCAAAAGAAACAATAAGAAAGTGAAGACACAACCCACAGAATGGGAGAATATTTGCAAACCACCCACCTGACAAGGGATTAATAATCAGCATATATAAGGAGCTCAAACAACTCTTTAGGAAAAAATCTAATAATTTCGTTTTAAAATGGGCAAAAAATCAGAATAGACTTTTCTCAAAAGAAGACATACAAATTGCAAACAGGCATAGGAAAAGGTGTTCAATGTCACTGATATTAAGAGTAATGCAAATCAAAGCCAAAATGAGATACCACCTCACCCCAATTTAAATGACTTTTATTCAACAGGCAGGCAATAACAAATGCTGGTGAGGATGTAGAGGAAAAGGAATCCGCATACACTGTTGGAATATAAATTAGTACAACAGCTATGGAGAATAGTCTGGAGGCCTCAGACAACCAAAAATGGAACTACCATATGATCCAGCAGTAAATACAAAGTGCACAGAGGAGAGCTGGTACTTGTTATGTACTCAAAACATATTAGCTGTTTTTATTTCTGTTTACTATTATTATCTAAGAGGAGATATAAACTAAGTAGTTGCAGATAGCAAGGTTCAGCCAAGGAAAGCATTGTAAGCTGGATATTTATTCTATTTTATATTATGAAAATTTCTATTATTTACAAAAGTGGACAGTAAACTATAATAAGCAACATGTATGCACCCTGCATCTTCAACAAAGATCAATTCCTAATCAGTTTTATCTCTATGCCCACGTACTATATCCAGAATCATTCTGAAGTGAATTCCAGATAACATATCATCTAATCTATGAAGGTACCACAATATATAGTGATATACTTTTGAGTGTCAGTTGCATATAGAAAGGCAACTGAAATCCAGGGAGTGGATGTGATTGCCAGAAGGGAAAGTATAGGCTGAGAAGATGAGAAAGCCTTGAGACATTCCAACACTGGATGGCTGAACAGAAGAGAGTGGGAGAACAAGGAAGCAGAGAAACTGTTTCTAAATACATATTTTTAAAATTTTATTTTTTTATTGTTCTTTAGGTTCTAGGGTACATGTGGAGATCATGCAGGATTGTTACATAGATACATACCTGGCAATGTGGTTTGCTGCCTTCATCCCTCTGTCACCTCTATCGGGCATCTCTCCCATTTAATCCCTCCCCAACCTCCCCAACCTTTGCTGTCCTTCCCCTACCCCCAACAACAGAACCCAGTGTGTGATGCTCCCCTCCCTGTGTTCATGTTTATAAATATTTTATTGGCTGCCTATTTCCACAGACTGTTATACTGATTACCCATGTTTGTACCCATATATGGTTGTACCACATACACTCCCATCCAGAGGCATACTACAGGTTAGGCATCATTCTAGCTGATTAGCTCTACATCATACCTTTTTTGCTTATTAAAGAAAAATCATACTATCCTTCCCTTGTCAATTCAGTCTTCCCTTCTTCTGTACTTCATACATGTTTCTCTCTCCTCATGGCTCCAAAACTTCCTCCTCCAATTTCATGTTCAGATGGTGACTTTTCTTCATACCTCACTGGAAAACTAAGTCAATCATAAGAAAACTTTCCTAGATGTGATCCACCATATCCAACTAACTGCTTATTGTCTATGAAGAATGTGGTCCTAGATATTAGGTTGGTGCAAAAGTAATTGCCGTTTTGCCACTAAAAGTAATGGCAAAAACAGCAATTATTTTGTATCAACCTAGTGTCTCACCATTTCACTACTAGATGCCACAGGTTTCATTTCAGTGCACCATCAATATTCACTTCTCTACAGAATTATTTACATCAGCACAGGAACATTTTTTTTTCAGTCTTTTTCATCTCAAACCACAAACAAAAAAATAAAATGCTTTTCCTGATCCTCTTGCAGTTACTGTCACATGTCCTTTTTCATTCTTTGCAGGAAAACCTCTTGTAAGAAATATCTATATTCACTGTCTCTAATTCTTCACCTCCTGTTGTTTCTTAAACCCACTTCAATCAGGCCTTTGTCCCTAACATTCCACTAAAACTGCTCTGACCAAAATCACCAATGACCTCAGTATTTCTAGAATCACTAATAATTTCCCTACTTCACCTTATTTGATCCATCAGTAACATCTGACTCATTTCGTCCTTTTTTTAGTATGCTGTCTTCACTTGGTCTCCAAGATGCTACATACTCTTTATTTTCATTTCATATCACTGGATGCTCTTTCTTGATCTTTTTTTGGGAAGTTTTGCTTGTCTTCAACCTTTTCATGTAACATTGCCTCAGGGCTCAGTCATTGGTCTTTGATACTCAATTACTTGATGATCTCATCCAGTCTCATGTATAAATCAGACATTTCATAGACAGCTTGAATCTAACAAGCTTTAGAAAAAAAAATTCTTGGTTTCTACTCCCTAAACCTACTACTCTCATTGTCTTTTACATCTCAAAAAAAAAAAAAAAAAAAAAAAATGGCAGGTCCATTTTTCTAGCAGCTCAGGCCATCTACATGGGGTTTATTTTGACTCCTCTCTTCCTCCCATGCTGCACAACCAATCCAGTAGTAAATTCTGCAGGCTTTACCTTCAATTATATCCAGAATTTTACCACTTCTCTCCATCTGAACTATTACTGCCCTGCTCTGATAAACCATTACCTTTCAGTTAATTCACTGGATTAGTTTTTAACCGCTTGCAGCAATATGTTAGAGTTGGGGAGGGGCATACCTCTTCTAACCTAACATGGGGAGTTTCCATGTTAGGATTAGTCAGTCTCTGATGGACTTGCATTTGAGTAGGAATCATATATAGGGAACACTGAGATCAAGGTTGCAATTGAGCACTCAGGGTAGGGATTGCTACTAAATCAGTAGCAAGAGGCAAACATGAAATCCTTGATTGATTCAGACAGAGAATTCCAACTGAAGGCATAAAGAGGATGAGTGAGAGCTTTATAGTAAGTGGCAAGAATGGGGCCTAAGTGAAGGTGCCCTATTTGGGAGTAAGGAACATGTATGCTTAGGGAGACTCCACCCAAAGGAATTCTTATCCAAAAAAGAGTAAAAGATCTGGGTTTGCATTTGTGGTGACTTATGAATAAGACAAGGCAGAAGTAAATAATATCCTGTGTATAATTGGAGGAGTAATAGAAATACTTTAATGAGGCAAGAGCAGACTCATTTAGGATGAGCAGAGCAGGGAGGGGATTCCATTGAGATTTCATACATTTTTGCAACTGACCATTCAGGTCACGCTTAGAGACCTGTCATCTGAAATCCTAATAGCATATGTAAATACATCCCAAGAAAGCACAATGACTGAAGGAAAAAAGCTCAATGTATTAGAGAGTAATTTATTTTCTTTCTTTATACTACTGTCTCTTTATATAATTACTAATGTAGCACTTTTTCCACCAAAATTTGAGGATATGAGAATTCTGATACCAAATTTTGCACTTCAGGTCTTAATGACTCCGCGGGGCAAAGATAATGGATCTAGATTCCAAGAGATGGTTTCGCAGAGATTAGTAGCTACCATTGGATGCTGCACTGATTTTTTTTTTTTTCAAGCAGAGTTTATCATGACAACTTTCTCCATTAAACTATGTCTGGAGGCACTGAACAATGCCTGCTGTGCTGGAATGTTCCAAGAGAGCCCACTGAGAGCACTAGCAATGAAAAAGCAATAGTATTTGGGCCAATTCTGTTGCACTCTGTAGAAAATTACAGGGACAAAGTTGTCTTGTTGGCATTTTGAATGAGTGTAGGCAGTGATTAAAAGCATTTTCCTAAAATTAATATTCACAAAAATATGTTAACAATTTAACTATCTTCCTTAATAGCCAAACTAATGAAACCTGAGCCTTTTCCTTCATTTGATGAATTAGTCATTCAAGGTAACATAATAATGATCTTGATGGAATTTACGGATAATTGTATCACCAGTGGGAAGAAGAAAAACTCAATATCAGTTCTTCAAAATGTGATAGAAGTAAACAACCTTTAGTCACAAATGTTAGTATTCATATTTTTCATATTTCTAAAAATATTTCTCAAATTACATGGAATTTTCAGAGAATGTAATTTACTCTCCAGCAAGTATATTTTACTTATACATTATACATATTTTTCTTTTAGAGTTTACTAAAATATGTTTGTTGCTATACTAGTTTAATAAAACATATAAATTATTATGAATAAGGAAAGAGAGAAAAGAAATATGAAGCATGCACCAGTTAATAAAGCCTTATAGGCAATATGTTCCTTCTTGTGAAATTGGTTTTGTTGTAATATGATTTCTCATAATTAAATTGTTAATTGTATTTGTAATAACCTTTTTGAGATAGTCATTAAACTCTTTTTATAACTAGGAGAATTGAGTTATGAAAAATTTGATAGTTTCAAAATGTCACAACAAAGCTAAATTTACAGCCTCAGGAATATAACCTCAATATATTGATGTCTTGCTTCCATATAGCAACACACGGTGGTACGTGTTTGTGTGCATTTGTGTTTGTGGCTTGGGGGTCATTTCCTAATATTGTAACTTTAACTAATTTTACCCTTTAGGAAATAGAAAAATAATGTCTTACCTCAGTTTATATTCTGGGACCTAGTATGTGACTATAGGTATGATAAGAGAAGATGTTTTCATAACAAGTTGGCAGAAGATCCTGGGATAGTTGTTTCAAGAGTTTTTCCAAGGACAGGATCCAGCACTTTCTCAAGGGAGCAGTGTGTCCTGATAAATCTCATTGTAGTGATTATCTTAAGTTTTAGGTCCAGGGCCAATGTCCTTCCTGTGTCAATAACTTACCCTATAACTTTAAGTAACTCACTGAATCTCTATGGTTCCTTTTAGCACAAAAATCAGAGAATACTTAGATTCTATGCAATGGAAAGTGACATTACACAATGCTGGCTTGAGGGTATAGTGACAATCTGAATAATTAGTTATATGTTAATTGTTCTGGGAACTTAAACCAATATACTTTCTTCCTCTGCCTTGCTGCTTCTCCTCACGTAATTTATTTAGATTACCTTCAGGGTTCATGACCCACACAATCCTGATTTAGAAATACTCCTAATTTTTTTAGGTGCAGCATTTACCTTTCTAGACACTTTGCAATTAGTGGTGCTCCCTCTTGTGGTTGATAATGTTATTACCACATATAGTAGCATCGAGAAAAAATTGGAAGGGAGCCCAGTGATTTAGTCCACTTGAATCCATTATCAAGGGTTTTTAGGGGTTATATAACCCAGTTCCTCCTAGTTATAGTCTCCTGTTACAAATTAACCATCTGGCTTGGTAGAAGCTGCCTTTTAACTGTTTTTCATTTAGCCTTCATGCCAAATGTTGATTCCCATGGAAATGATTTAAAACATGCACTAAAATCTGGGAATGGCTGTGTTTTCTTCATCTAAGGGCTTCCATTGTCTTTATAATATCAAAGTTTTTTCTTTTATTGATAGTTACATATTTGTCACCTGTTGAAGTCACTACCAGAATAGGCAGGGATGTAGGGGCATGAATCCACTATCATAATTTCTATCTTCCAGGATTATAAATGTATAATTATGGAGAAAACATATAGAACAAAATAGCTTGTCTGTTATAATGAATGAGTAGAAGATTCACAAACTGTTCATAGAAACACAATATTTTATAAACAAATATTTTAAGGGAAATTCTGAAGGACTAAAATCCCCCATACTCTTAGAAAAATTACTTGAGGAGAGTTATCTAAGGTAAAATAAATTATTTTTCATTGACAAAACATCTCTTTTTCAAACTGTCATGACCCTTAGCTTTCACACTACTAGGTTTTAGTACCCTAGTGCCCTTACCCTTTTCAGCAAGTAGCTTTTCTGGAATAAACAAGTATATGTGCCACCCTAATTAAGGTATCAGAATATTTTCTATACTTGACATTTGAATATATTTTCAAACTCAACTGGTGGGAATCCTCTGGTAAGCTAGAGCAGCAGATCAGTTCCACTATTATACCAGTATCCACTTTGAGGAAAGTTACTGGAAATAAAATGCAAACATTTAATAACTAATAGAGGTTTAAATATAATTCATTTTCTATGCAGTCAAATGATCTGCAAATTAAGAACAAAAAGAAAAAAGTGCACAGGGGGAAAATAGTTTATTGTGGAACATAGATCTGTTTTAGTCAATATATACATGTGAGAGAGAGCACCTTATTTATCAAGAGTTTGAGGGATATGAACTAGTTTATAAACATATTTTTCATAAAAAATAAAATCCGTAATTTAATAATGATATTGATATTCACATTTTACACTTTTACTGTGTTTGAGTTACTGTGGCAAGCACTGATCATACATTGATAAATAATTCTAATAACATACTTATGAGGTAGGTAATATCACTAGCTCAATTGTGCAGATGAAGAAACAGGCGATGAGAGTTTTGGTCTGTTGTCAAATATCCCTATGTGGTAGCAGTGATAAACCTGGAGTCTAGAATTTCTCTAATTACACTGTGTCTCATAGAGCTAGCATCCCCATGTGTAGCCGTTTTGAGCAGAATTGGAATATGCTTCCTATCCTTCCTTAAGAGCATACACGAAACATTGCTTAACTTTTCCTTGATGGCTGAGAAATGGCTTCTTCTGAGAGACCATCCAGACTAATTCAATCATTCTGTCTAATGCTTGTTTACCTTACTCATCACCAGGTGCCTAAATTCCCCAGACATTTATTCCACGTGGCTTTGTACATAATTTAATCTTACCCAATGTCCATCTTTCTCTGATCTTCCAAAATGTTCCATTGTGCAACTGTAACTCACAGTCCTCGTGAAAATTTTCACTATAATTAATCTCTTTCTGTATTTTCTTCATCTTCTTGCTCTAAATGAAAGCTGGCTTTCTACTGGCATTGCAGACTCCCTGCATCCCTTCTCAACTGGTGAGTGATTTTTGCTTTCTTCTTGTCATTTCCTTTCATACTCCATACGTTTTAACAGTTGATGTTATGAACTGAATATTTGTGTCATCCAAAAATTCATTTGTTGAAGCCTTACTCCCTAATGTGATGATATTTGGAGGTGAGTCATTTGGAAATAAATGCTCATTTTGATGAGAGTGGAGCCCCCATGATGGGCTTAGTGTCCATTAGGATCCAAGAGGAAGAGGCTGGCATGGTGCTGTTTATCTGTATTCTCAGCTTCTGGGGAGTCTGAGATAGGAGGATTGCTTGAGACCAGGACTTTGAGACTGTAGTGTACCATAATCACACCTGTAAATAGTCACTGCACTGAAGTCTGGGCAGCATAGTGAGGCCGCTTCTATAAGAAAAATAAAATTAAAGGAATACATACCAGATTTCTGTTTCTTTCCCCATCATGTGAGGATACAGCAAAAAGGCAGTGGCTGTCTGAAAGTCAGGAAGAAGGTTCTCAAGGAAAATTTGAATCAGACAATACTGTGATTTTGAACTTCTCAGTCACCAAACTTTGAGAAATAAATGTCTGTTGCTTAAGCCATCCAGGCTATGGTATTTGGTTATGACAGTCTGCCTTAGTCCATTTGGGCTACAATAACAATCCACCCCATACTAGGTAACATATCAATACTATAAATTTATTTTCCAAGTTCTGGAGGCTGGAAGTTCAAAGTTAAGGTACTGACAGGTTCAGTGTCTAGTAAGGGTTTGATCTCTGCTTCCAGGGTGGCATCTTGAATGTTGTGGCTGATATAACAGAGGACAAAAAGAGGCCTAGCTAATTCTCTCCAGCCCTCTCATAAGATTGTTAATCCAATCCCATTCACATAGTCTCTGTCCTCATGGCTTAATCATCTTCTAAAGGTCCCACCTTTTATTATCACATTGTCATTTAATTTCCAACATAAAAATTTTGGAAGAAGACATACATTCAAACCATAAATCAAGCTTAGCTTAAATTAAGACATCTGGATTTCTGATTTTTCTATGTCTACCATACCTTCTGTCAACAATTCACTATAGATACGTATGGAGTATGAAAGGAAATGACAAGAAGAAAGCAAAAGTCACTCACCAGTTGAGAAGGGATGCAGGGAGTCTGCAAATGCCAGTAGAAAGCCAGCTTTCATTTAGAGCAAGAAGATGAAGAAAATACAGAAAGAGATTAATTATAGTGAAAATTTTCATGAGGACTGTGAGTTACAGTTGCACAATGGAACATTTTGGAAGATCAGAGAAAGATAGGCATTGGGTGAGATTAAATTATGTACAAAGCCACGTGGAATAAATGTCTGGGGAATTTAGGCACCTGGTGATGAGTAAGGTAAACAAGCATTAGACAGAATGATTGAATTAGTCTGGATGGTCTCTCAGAAAAAGTCATTTCTCAGCCATCAAGGAAAAGTTAAGCAATGTTTCGTGTATGCTCTTAAGGAAGGATAGGAAGCATATTCCAATTCTGTTCAAAACGGCTACACATGGGGATGCTAGCTCTATGAGACACAGTGTAATTAGAGAAATTCTAGACTCCAGGTTTATCACTGCTACCACATAGGGATATTTGACAACAGACCAAAACTCTCATCGCCTGTTTCTTCATCTGCACAATTGAGCTAGTGATATTATCTACCTCATAAGTATGTTATTAGAATTACATTTGTCAATGTATGATCAGTGCTTGCCACAGTAACTCAAACACAGTAAAAGTTTAAAATGTGAGTATCTTTGATATATAGAGTATACCCACTGGTATTTTATTCCACCTCACTCCAACTACCCAATACCATAAAAGCACTCCAGGTCTTGTCATTAGAGATAACAGCCTCAAAGCCCAAAGCTCTATTTCAAGCACCCTTTTTCTGAACAATGTTACCATCTTTTTAGCTCGCTTGTAGTACCTCCAACACCAATTATTTTAAACCAACATGACTTTTAATTGACTGACTATATCACATTTTGTTTCATTGATCATTCTCAATCTCATGCCACAATTTCCCTTCTTACCCAGTTTATGTAATATGCTAAATCATTAAAATCATTCTCTTACATATGCCCTTTACTCCCTTAAACCTCTGTACTATGTCTTTCTTGCCACTTTCCCACAAACCATAAACCTGCCTCTGAGCAGTTCAGTGTTGCTAGAGGAAAACCCACACTTGGGCACTCAACACTGCCTGGTAATCCTGATGCCTTTCCCAATTAATTTATTCCCTTGCTCTTCAAGAACATTTTAAACTTTTCTGTTCTTATTATAGCTCTCTTATCTTCTTCCACTTCTAACTTTCACCTAAAGGTCTCCCTTTTTATTTCACCAAGAAAGTAGAAACAAATGATAAATGCTCTCATATTCTCACCACCAAGGTTATCAACCTAACAACACCTGTCTCCATATATACCATTAAACCATTATACCAGACAAATTAAACCATTATACCAGACAAATTATCCCTACTGACATATTTCTACTTGGGCCATGAATCCCCATCTTCTCTGCCATACTCAATGACTTTGTTCCTACATTTCTTCCATCTTTCTCTACATTATGATAAATTTCTCCATTCTTATTGGATAATTCCCATCAATACCATTTCCTATTATAATTAACACCTGCCTTTTAAAAAAAATAAAAAGACAAATCCTTCTGTTAGAAGCCACATCTTTTTTTATCCCTAGATGCAATGTAGGTACAACTCTTCCTCTCGATTAATCTGTTTTCCTTCATAAGCAAAACTCCCATGTCTTATCACCCATAACTTCCAGATATTCTTCTCCACCACTCTCCTGAAACCATGTCTCTCAAGATCAGTAGTGACCATCATAATTCCCAATTGTTTCCACTTACATTACTCAGTTTTTCAGAAGCAGTTTACAAAATTTACCACTCGCTTATTCTTAAAATTTTTTCCTGTATTTTGGAGATCCCCACAATTGCCTTGTTTGCCTTTGAACTCACATGTTGTTTCACTTCCTTCTTTCTTGTTGTCTTTCCTCCTCTTTCTAATCTCTAAATAACAGAATGTATTTCATAAATCATCCTGTCTTTCTTATTCCATGTATAAATACTTTTACTCATCCAATACCATGGTCACACATACACTGTATGAATGGATTCATTTTATGAATAGATCTCAAGTCCAGTGACCATTGACATCAAGACTTACAAATCTAACTGCATATACACTATCTCCACATAGAAGTCTAAGAGACATTTGATTTTTGATATGGTTTGGCTCTATGTCCCCACCCAAATCTTATTTTGAATTGTAATCCCTACGTGTTGAGGAAGGGACCTGGTAGGAGACAATAGGATCATGGGGACAATTTCTCCCATGTTGTTCTCATGCAAGTGAGTGAGTTTTCATGAGATCTGATGGTTTTACAAGTGGCAGTCTCCCCTGCACTCTCTCTCACCTGCCACCGTGTAGATGTGCCTTGCTTCCCTTTCACCTTCTGCAGTGACTGTAAGTTTCCCCGAGGCCTCCCACCCATGTGAAACTATGACTTTATTAAATATTCTTTCTTTATAAATTATCCAGTCTTGGGTAATATCTTTGTAGCAGTGTGAAAACAGGCTAATACAGCCTTTGACATGTCTAAAAGAAACCTATATCTACATTCCAGTTCCAATCTCCCATCCCAATATTTTCCATTTTGTCTTTTTACCTTTATATATGGACGTGATTTAAAAAAAAAAAAAAACTTTTTTAGGTTCAGGGGTGCATGTGCAGGTTTTTAAATAGGTAAGCTCATGTAATAGAGGTTTGTTGTACAGATTATTTCATCACCCAGGTACTAAGCCTAGTACCTAATAATTACTTTTCTGCTTCTGTCCCTCTTCCCACCCTCCCACTAAGAACACAGCTGATCATGGAAGTAAAAAAAAAAAATCTCTACAGTGAGAATTACAAAACATATAAAACCAAAAAAAAAAAAAAAAAAAAAAAAAACCAAAAAAACACACACAAATAGCCGAGGCAATCCTAATCAAAAAAGTACACGCAGGAGTCATAACACTGTCTGTCTTCAAGCTATACCATAGGGCTATAGTTTTTTTCTAGTTCTGTGAAGAATGTCATTGGTAGTTTCATAAGAATACCATTGAATCTGTAAATTGCTTTGGGCAGTAGTGTCATTTTAATGATATTGACTCTTCCTATCCATGAACATGGAATATTATTCTATTTGTTTGTGTAATTTCTGCTTTCTTTGTACAGTGTTTTGTAATTCTCATTGTAGAGATTTTTCATCTTTCTGGTTACCTTTGTTCTTAGGTATTTCATTCTTTTTTGTGAAAATTGTACCCTGAAACAATGCTTAAGTTGTTTATCAACTAAAGGGGCTTTTGGGTTGAGATACAAAGATATCTGGACATAGAATCATATTATCTGTAAGCAGGAATAATATGACTTGCTCTCTTATTTGGATGCCCTTTATTTCTTTATCTTGCCTGATTGCTCTAGCCAGGAGTGTCAACACTGTGTTGAGTAGGAATGGTGAGAGAGGGCAGTTTTGTATTATGTTGGTTTTCAAGGAGAATACTTCCAGTTCTTCCCCACTTAATATGATGTTGGCTGTGGGTTTGTCATAGATGATTCTTATTAGTTGAGGTATCTTCCTTCAATATGTAGTTTCTTGAGTTTTTAATTTGAAAGGATGTAAAATTTTATTGAAAGCATTTTCTGCAACTATTGAGATGATATTGTAGTTTTAGTCTTTAGTTCTGTTTATGTAATGAATCAGGCTTCTTGATTTGTGTATGTTGAACCAAACTTGAATCTCAGAGATGAAGCATACTTGTTTGTGTGGATTAGATTTTTGATGTGCTGCTGGATTTGGTTTGCTAGTATTTGTTGAGGATTTTTATATTGATGTTTATCAAGGATATTCCACTGACATTTTCTTTTGTGTTGTGTCTATGCCAGGTTTTGGAATCAGCATGATGCGTGTCTTATAGAATGAAATGGGTTGGAGTCCATCCTCATCAATATTTCGGAATAGTTTTGGTTAAATTTTTAAGAGCTCTTCTTCATGCATCTGGTAGAATTCAGCTGTGAATCTATCTAATCCTGTGCTTTTCATTTTTTTATTGTTTGGTTGGTAGGCTATTTATTACTGATTAAATTTCAGAGTTTGTTATTGGTCTGTCAAGTAATTCAAATTCTTCCTGGTTTAGTCTTAGACAGATGTATTTGTCAAGGGATTTATCCACCTCTTCTAAATTTTCTAGTCTGTGTGCATACAGGTGTTCATAATAGTCTCTGATGGTTATTTGTATTTATTAAATGTTAGTGGTTATATCCCCAGTCTCATTTAAAATAATGATTATTTGGGTCTTCTCTGCTTTTTTCTTTATTAGTCTAGCTAGTCGTCTATCTAATTTTTTTTTCTTTCTTTTTTTTTCTTTTTTTTAATCTTTTTTTTTTATTGCATTTTAGGTTTTGGGGTACATGTGAAGAACATGCAAGATTGTTGCATAGGTACACACATGGCAGTGTGGTTTGCTGCCTTCCGTCCCCTCATCTGTATCTGTCATTTCTCCCCATGCTATCTCTTCCCAACTCCCCACCCCCCGTCCCTCCCCCATTTCCCCCCAACAGACCCCAGTGTATAGTGCTCCCCTCCCTGTGTCCATGTGTTCTCATTGTTCAACACCCGCCTATGAGTGAGAATATACGGTGTTTGGTTTTCTGCTCTTGTGTCAGTTTGCTGAGAATGATGGTTTCCAGGTTCATCCATGTCCCTACAAAGGACGTGAACTCATCGTTTTTGATGGCTGCATAATATTCCATGGTGTATATGTACCACATTTTCCCTATCCAGTCTATCATCGTTGGGCATTTGGGTTGGTTCCAGGTCTTTTTGCTATTGTAAACAGTGCTGCAATGAACATTCATGTGCACGTGTCCTTGTAGTAGAATGATTTATAATCCTTTGGATATATACCCAGTAATGGGATTGCTGGGTCAAATGGGATTTCTATTTTTAGGTCCTTGAGGAATTGCCACACTGTCTTCCACAATGGTTGAATTAATTTACATTCCCACCAACAGTGTAAAAGTGTTCTTATTTCTCCACATCCTCTCCAGCATCTGTTGTTTCCAGATTTTTTAATGATCGCCATTCTAACTGGTGTGAGATGGTATCTCAATGTGGTTTTGATTTGCATTTCTCTGATGACCAGTGATGATGAGCATTTTTTCATATGTTTGTTGGCCTCCTGTATGTCTTCTTTTGTAAAGTATCTGTTCATATCCTTCGCCCATTTTTGAATGGGCTTGTTTGTTTTTTTCTTGTAGATCTGCTTTAGTTCTTTGTAAATTCTGGTGAATCGGCAACCAACAGAATGGGAAAAAAATTTTGCAGTCTACCCATCTGACAAGGGGCTGATATCCAGAATTTATATCTAATTTTTTTAAGGAAAATTACCTCCTGGCTTTATTGATCTTTTGAATGGTTTTTCTTGTCTCATTCTTCATTAGTTCAGCTCTGATTTTGCTTATTTCTTGTCTTCTGCTAGCTTGGGTGTTGGTTTGCTCTCAGTTCTCTGGTTCTTATGGTTGTAATGTTAGATTTTTAATTTGAGATCTTTAACTTCTTGATGTGGGCATTTAATGCTATAAATTTCTCTGTTAACACTGCCTTAGCTGTGTCCCAGAGATCCTGGTACATTGTATCTTTGTTCTCATTTGTTTCAAATAAGTTCTTGATTTCTGCCTTAACTGCATTATTTACCCAAAAGTCATTCAGGAGCAGGTTGTTTAGTTTCCATGTAATTGTATGATTTTGAGTGGTTTTCTTAATCTTGAATTCTATTTATATTGGGCTGTTGTCTGAGAGAGTGGTTGGTATGATTTCAGTTCTTGTGCATTTGCTGAGGATTGTTTATGTTTGATTGTGAGGTTGATTTTAGAGTTTATGCCATGTGCAGAAGAGAACAATGTGTATTCTGTTTAGGGGTGGAGGGTTCTGTAGATGTCTATAAGGTCCATTTGGTCCAGTTTTCAGTTCAGGTCCTGAACACTTTTGTTAATTATCTGCCTCAATAATCTGACTCGTACTTTCAGTGGTGTGTAGAAGTCTCTCACTATTATTTTATGGGAGTGTAAGTCTCTCTGAAGGTCACTAAGAACTTCTTTATAAGTCTGTGTGCTCCTGTGTTGGGTCCATATATATTAAGATGGTTAAGTCTTCTTGAATTAAACCCTTTATCATTATGTAACACTGTTCTTTGCCCTTTTTTGTTGTTTAATGTCTGTTTTATCTAAAATTAGGATTTCAACCCCTGCTTTTTTTTGTTTGTTTTGTTTTGTTTTGTTTTGTTTTGCTTTTTATTTGCTTGGTAGATTTTTTCTTCAACCCTTTATTTTAAGCCTATTAGTGTCTTTGAATGTGAGATAGGTCTGTTGTGACATCATACCATTGGGTCTTGCTTCTTTATCCACCTTGCCACCCTGTGCCTTTTAATTGGTGCTTTTAGCCCATTTACATTTAGGTTAATATTAATATCTGTTGATTTTATCCTATCATAGTTTCCTAAAGTACTTTTTATACAGATTTATTTATGTGGTTTCTTTATAAGTGTCTCGGGTCTGTGTACTTAAGTGTGTTTTTATAGTGGCTGATACTGGTCTTCCATTTCCATATTTAGTGCTCTTTTCAGAAACTCTTGTAGGAAAGGTTTGGTGGTAACAAACTCAATTAACATTTGCTTTTCTGAAAAGGATCTTATTTCTCTTTTGCTTATGAAGCTCAGTTTGGCTGGAAATAAAATTCTGTGTTGGAATTTCTTTTCTTTAAGAATGTTGAAAATAGGCTCCCAATCTCTTCTGGCTTGCAGAGTTTCTGCTGAGAGGTCCACTGTTAGTCTAATGGGCTTCCCTTTGTAGGTGACCTGTCCTTTCTCTTAGCTGCCTTAATATTTTTTCTTTTACTTTGACCTTGGATAATCTGATGATTATGTGTCTTGGAGATGTACTTCTTGTGAAGTATTTTTTAGGGGTTCTTTGCATTTCCTGAATTTGAATGTCAGCCTGTCTTGCTAGGTTGGGGAAGTTCTCATGGATGGTATCCTGAAATATGTTTTCCAAGTTAGCTCCATTTTTCTCCATCTCTTCCAGGCATATCAATGAGTCATAGATTAGGTCTCTTTATATAATCCCATAATTTTTGAAGGTTTTGTTTGTTACTTTATTTTTATTCTTGTTTGACACTCTTATTTCAGAAACCCAGTCTTCCAATTCTGAGATTATTTTCTTAGCTTGGTTTATTCTGCTGTTCATGCTTGCAATTGCATTAGGAAATTCTTGTAGTGTGTTTTCTCACCTCTATTAAGTCAGATATATATATATATATATATATATATATATATATATATATATATACACATACATACATATACACATACATACATATACATATATACTGGCTTTTTTGCTGGTCAGCTCCTGAATTATTTTATTTTGATTTTAAATTGCTTAGATTTGTTTTACAATGTTCCTCTGAATCTCAGTGATCTTTGTTCCTATCAACAGTCTGAGTTCTATTTCTGTCATTTCAGCCATCTAATTCTGGTTAAGGCCCATGGCTGGGGAATGAGTGTGGTCATTGTGAGGTAAAAAGACATTCTATCTTTTTTAGTTGTCAGAGTTCTTAGACTGGTTCTTTCTTATTTGTGTGGGCTAACATTCCTTCAGTCCTTGAAATCACTGTCCTTCAGATATTCATTTTTTTTTCTTTTACCTGCTTGACAAACTTGAATGTTTGATGGTGGTATAAAGTGAGTTCAGTTGATGATTTTGTTTCTGGTAGATTTTAGGGGGCCACTCAGGACTCCTGGACTGTATGCTGTAACTCTGGCGGACTGGTATTTGGCCTCAGCTTTGTTATCTGGCTCCTCAAGGTGAGAAACTCTGCACTTCGGGGCCGAGGTGGTCACAGACTGCTTGTCACAACAATCCAATAATTGGTGTCAGCCAAATCACTTCATAGGGTGGTATGAGTTGGATTTGTCCTCATTTGCTTGTGCCAGCAGTGTGGCAGGGTACATGCTCTTCAGCTGTGACAGGGCCCTAGTAAATACTGAGGTTCCAGCCTCTGTGTGGGCGCTTGGTGTGGTGGCAGTGGCAGCATGGCTTGGGGTAACAGAGAACCCCCACTTGCAACTGTTCATTTGTTTATGTTGGCAGTGGTATTAGCATGGCTCCAGGACATTGGACTGTATGCACCCTCTGTGTACATTCACTCTTGCAGCATTGGCTGTTCAGGGCAGGGGTGGACTTGCTGTTCTTCCTGCAGCAGTGTCAAGACAGGAGTGGAGTGCTCATGGGGTCAGGGCTGGCAGTCTCTGTACTCACCAAAGTGCCAATGACAATCACAGTGTAACAAGAGGAGGATGGGTACGGTTCAGTCACACCAGAAGCAGTGGAATAGAAGGATGTATGTACACACCTGTGATGGCAGGGAAATGAAGGCAAGGTCTACCCACACATGCACATGCCAGTGATATGATGTAGGGGATGGCTATGCGTGAGAGTGTGCAGACAAAGTGGCACTGGGTAGGCTGCAGTGGGGGGAGGGCCCAGGAATGCTTGTGCATGTCCATGTGGGCTGCTTTTCTGGAGCACTCTGCCAGTCAGGTGGGGTCTGCCAGCATTGGAGCTGTATTGGAGGCCTCCAGCAGGTACCTGGGGCTGCATTGCAGGTAGGCATGGCCAGGCTTTAGCCCCAGGAGAGGCCAGCAGACTGAGGGATTCCCTGGTTGAATTGGCCCCATATCATGGGCAAGACTAGCCTGCAAAATTCAGGTCTAAGATCTAACAGTCCCCCTAGGGCTAAAGTCTCCTAAGAGAGCAAGTTGAGCCTAGGGATATGGGTATCCTTTCCCATGCAATGTTACAAATGCTTTTGCATCAAACCCTTTGGGCTTTTCACTAACTTGAGCTCCACCCCTACCACTTCTCTAAGCAGCTCTTCCTGCCAATTCAAGTTCTGTGGTGGTTAAGGGGTCTCTACTTAAAGGGATTCCAGAGGCCTGTGGCAAGAGCAGGTTGTTCCTTTCCTGTTCAACTCTCCTCTTCTGCAGGAGTCACTGGGGGCCAGAAAGGAGTCCTTGTTCATGATAGTTCCAGTCCATGTTCCTCTCTCTGTGTGTCTTCCCTCCATCTGTTCTCAATTCCTTCTGAAGATCTGATAGGAGGGTGCCGGTCTTTCTGATGTCCCAGTCCCTTAGTGGG
Organism: Saimiri boliviensis; assembly: GCF_048565385.1. NCBI lineage: Eukaryota > Metazoa > Chordata > Mammalia > Primates > Cebidae > Saimiri > Saimiri boliviensis. Next base: position 93,425,680 of record NC_133470.1, read on the forward strand.
AAGTGTTCCTCCTGGCTGTGTCTAGCTGGCTATCTTGGGGAAACCAGAAATTTATTTTGGTCTGTCTCACAGGGTTCATATGGTAAAAATTCTGTTGACTGTGCCTTCAATATTTCTTCCAAGTTTGGCATCCTCATAAAGTCTCTACAACCTAACAGCCAAAAAGATCATGTTAAAAGTTGAAGTAGATCTTAATAAAAACCAAATTCCAAGTAAGAGCCTATAATTTTGTATATATTCTGGCCTCATGTTTTATCTGCTGAACAGCTCTCCTATCACTCTCTTGGCTTGTTATATTGGCCACCCTGGTATTTCTCAGAAAACTGAACAGATTTCCACCTCAGAGCGTTTGCACTTACTGTTTCCTCTACTAGGAGTGCTCTTCTTTCAAATATGTTTACAAATCATTTCCTTATCTTTTTCAAGTCTCCGGTCAAATATTACATTCTCAGAGAAGAGTCCTCCCACTATAACTACTAGAAAAACACTTCTTATCTCTAGTTAATGCCTTATCCACCTCCCCCCGTTTTAAAACTTACCTGTATATGAAATTGTATTTTACAAATTTATGTTTATTCTTTTTTTGTTGTTTCTTACACTACAATGTAAGCCCAAATAAGACAAATAATTTATCTGTTTTGTCTATTCTTGTACATCCAATAACTCAAACAGTGTTTTGCACATAGAAGTTGTTCAATAAATATTAGTTGAATGAAGTGTTATCTTGTTCTTGTGTTCCACTCAGACACAGCTTGCCTGAGGCGAACTGAATGGCAATGTGACAATGCAATCATCCTTGAAAGTTTATCACAGAGCTTGCCATTGATCAGGCACTCCTAAAAGATTAAATGACCCTTTTAGACCTATGGGAATACTTTAGAAGAAGGAAAGTATCCCAGATATCTCAAATATGCCCACTATTTCTTCATGGCTTGAAAACTTTTATAGTGAAAAACAAAGATATTTATTTAAATTCAACTAATTCAGTGAAAATTTTAGGCACTTTTATGTACCTAACCTGATTTGAAAATTAAATTAACACTATCCATAAGGTAGTGTGGAACTCTGTGATGTCACAACTTGATTAAATTTCATCTCTTAAGTGATATGGCCAGAACTTAAATTTACATCCTGCATACTTTCATACTTTCAACTATGTCAGGGTAATATTATTTATTTCTTATATTGTGTTTCTTTTGTTTACCTTTATGTATTGGAAATAAGCAAAAACTAGAAGAGTTAATACATTGGTCTAAATGAGTTTCAAAATAGTTGATACCAGAATTGATTACTGCTAGGGTATGAAGGAGTTTAATAACAGGAAGGCACAAAGAACAAACAGTCACAGAAGAGTGAAAAAGGAGACAGAAGAGTGAAAAGCAAAATGTGCTCACTTCTTAAATACAATTAAGTGTGTGTCTGTGTGTGTGTGTATGCCTGTATGTTTAGTATGGACTAGCATACTATAACTTTATGCAAAGATAAAGCTGAACATAAAGTTAATTTAGGAAATTATGATGATTACAAGTATCAATATAATCATACCCTCATGATGTTTGAATTTTGCTGAGCTATTTGGTCATATGTTAAGGAGCCTCAAATAAACTTTTCCAGTTATTGAATTTAATTTTTAAAATTGCTTTTGTGAGAATCTTTCTTTTTGTTTGCTTTCTTCTATTTTGTTTTTATTTTTATTTATTTTATTGCATTTTAGGTTTTGGGATACATGTGCAGAACATGCAAGATTGTTGCATAGGTAAACACATGGCAGTGTGGTTTGCTGCCTTCCTTCCCCTCACCTGTATCTGTCATTTCTCCCCATGCTATCTCTTCCCACCTCCCCACCTCCCTGTCCCTCCCCCATTTCCCCCCAATGGACCCCAGCATGTAGTGCTTCCCTCCCTGTGTCCATGTGTTCTCATTGTTCAACACCCGCCTATGAGTGAGAACATTTGGTGTTTGATTTTCTGCTCTTGTGTCAGTTTGCTGAGAATGATGGTTTCCAGGTTCATCAATGTCCCTACAAAGGACGCAAACTCATCATTTTTGATGGTTGCGTAATATTCCATGGTGTATATGTACCACATTTTCCCTATCTAGTCTATCATCAATGGGCATTTGGGTTGTTACTCCTCTCTTTCTATCTCATTTATTTTAAAGTTTGTTACAAGTTTCATTATACTTAGATACAAATGCATGCATATGTACATTCATGGTATACATAAGGGACATGTACACCATGGGACAAATGAGACATGCTGTATATATTAGTTTGCAACTTACCTGTTTCCCTTAATATATCACAGTTATAGTTCTATGCTAAGTACATATAGTTATAACTTGGGTTTCTTTGTCTTAGACATTATATGGTTATGATGTGGCTGTATAATATTTTATCTTTTTACCAACATTAAGTTATTTTTCTTTGTATTTTTACTTTATTTTATTTTCCTATTGGAAACAACGCTATAGTGAATATTATAATAGTATTTTAAGTAGTCACATTTTTATACATGTAGGATAAATTCCTAGAATTTGAAATGTGGGCTCATAATACATGTATACTTTATTTTTATTGAAACATAGTATTTTCATGTATTGATGGGTTGCATGTGGTATTTCGTTATATGAACAGTGTAATGATCACACAAGGGTATTTGGAATGTCCATTTCCTCGAGTGTCTATCATTTCAATGTGTTGAAAACATTTCCAATCTTCTCTTTATATATTTTGAAATATGCAATACATTGTTGTTAACTAGTCATTCTTCTCTGCTATCAAATATTAGAACATATTCTTTCTATCTAACTGTATATTTCTACTGTTTAACCAACTTTTCTTCACCTACTTCACCCCTTTCTGCTTAGGTGTCAATCATTCTATTCTTTACCTCCATGAGACCAAAATTTTTAGCTCTGTCATTATTGAGACCATGCAATATTTGTTGTTTTGTGCCTGGCATATTTCACCTAATATCATGACTTCCAGTTTTATCCATGTTGCTTTACATGACAGATTTTTTTTTCTATAACTAAATACTATTTCATTGTGTGTATATACCATGTGTTTTATGCATTTATCTGTTGATAAACACTTAAATTGATTTAATATCTTTGTTATTTTGGAGAGTGCTGCAATAAATATTGGAGTAGAGATATCACTTTGATATATTGATTTATTTTCCTTTGAATAAATACCCAGTAGTGGGATTGTTAGATCATATGGTAATTCTTCTTTTAAACTGTTTTTGGAGAAATCTACAAGCTGCCTTCCATAGTGTATATACTAATTTATATTCCCACTGACACTGTGTAAAAGCTCCCTTTTCTTCCCATCCTCACAAGAATCTGTTAATTTTTTGTCTATTTAGTAATAGCTGCTCTAATTGGGGTAAGATAAGATCTCACTGCAGTCTTGATTTCCATTATCCCCATTATTAGTGGTGTTGAGTGTTTTGTTATATGCTTTTGACTGTATATCTTCTTTTGAGAAATGCCCATTCAAGCATTTTGCCTTTTTTTTTTTTTTTTTTTTTTTTTTTTTTTGAGACAGAGTCTTGCATTGTTTCCCAGATTGGATTGCTGTGGCATGATCTCAGCTCACTGCAACCTCTGCTACTGGGTGTAAGTGATTCTTGTGCCTCAGACCCCCAAGTAGCTGGGATTACAAGCAAGTGTCACCACACCCAGCTATTTTTTTTTTTTTTTTTTTTTTGTATTTTTAGTAGTGACAGAGTTTTGCCATGTTAGCCAGGTTGGTCTCAAACTCCTGGCCTCAAGGTTCTGCCGATCTCAGCCTCCTAATGTGCTGGCATTACAGATGCGAGCCACCATGCCTGGCCTATGCCCACTTCTTAATGAGATTATTTTGTGTGTGTGGTTGGTTGGTTTACTGTTGAGTTCTTTGAGTTTCTTATATATTCTAGGTACTTGTGCCTTGTCAGATGAATAGTTTGCAAATATTTTATTTTATTTAACACCTTGTCTCTTAACTCTGATTTTTTCTTTGTTATGTAGCTTTTTAGTTTAATATAGTCTCATTTGATTCTTTATGTTTTTGTTGTCAGTTGTTCTGAAGTTTTAGCCACAAAATCGTCATCTGTATGAATGTCCTGAGCGTTTCCCCAATGTTTACTTCTAGTAGTTTTAGAGTTTCAGGTCTTATGGTCTTTCGTCCATCTCGAGTTGATTACTTTATATGGTGAGAAATAGGGACCCCGTTTTATTCCTCTACCCATGTGAATATCTAATTACCACAGCATCATTCACTAAAAAGTGTATCCTTTCCATAGTGTACATTCCTGATGCCTTTGTCAAAAATCAGTTGGCTGTAAACTTGTGGATTTATTTCTGGATTTTCTACTCTATTCTCTTTGGCTCTGTGTATTTTTTGTCCCAGGACGATGGTGTTTTGTATGCAACAGCCTTGTATGATATTTTGAAGTCAGGTTGTGTTATGCCTCTAGCTTTGTTCTTTTTGCTCAAGATTGCTATGGCTATTCAGGGCATTTTTTTTGTATCATACAAATTGTAGTATTTTTTTTTCTATTAATGTGAAAAATGGCATTGGTATTTTCATAAGAATCTCATTGAATCTGTAAACTACTTTGGGCATTATAAGTTTTTTCAACAATTTTAAATCTTCCCATGTACACGAGATATTGTTTTCATTACTTTGTGTCCTCTTCAATTTATTTCATCAGTGTGTGTAGTTTTCTTTGTAGATGTAGTTCACCTTCTTTGTAAGATTATTACCAGTGTTTTGGTTTGTTTCTTTGTAGCTACTATAAATCACATTTCCTCCTACAGTAACTAAACAACATGAAACTGAGTACAAAAACAGAGATACAGACCAATGGAACAAAATAGAGAACCAAGAAATAAAGCCACGCACTTACAATCATTTGATCTTTGACAAAGTCAACAATAATAAGCAATGGGAAAAAGACTTCATTTTCAATAAATGGTGCTTAGATAACTGGCTAGCCAGAGGAAAATACTGGACTCCTGCCTTTCACCACACAGAAAAAATTCATTCAAGATGAACTAAAGACATAAATGTAGGACCTCAAACTAAAAAAAAAAATCTTATTAGAAAATCTAGGAAATGCCCCTTTCAAAGAATAATTATTTTGGCTAAGTTGCAAAGAAAACAAAATCAGTTGCAACAAAAACAAAAATTGAAAAGTGGGATGTAATTAAACTAAAGAGCAGCAGCACAGCAAAAGAAATTATCAACAGAGTAAACAGACAACTTACAGAAAGAGAGAACATTTTCATAAACTATGCATCTGACCAAGTTATAATATCCAGAATCTATGAGAAATTTAGACTAATCAAAAACAATCCCTCTTAAAATGGACAAAAAACATGAAGAGAAATGTATTAAAAGAAGACATACACACAGCCAACAAACATGTGAAAAACATGCTCAACATCACTAATCACCAGAGAAATGCAAATCAAAACCACAATGAGATACCGTCTCACACCAGGCAGAATAGCTATTATTAAAAAGTCAAAAATAACAAGTGCTGGCAAGGCTACAGTGGAAAGGGAACACATAAATTTTTGGCAGGAATACAAATTAGTTGAGCCACTGTTGAAAGCCATTTTGAGATTTCTCAGAGAACTTAGAACAGAGCTACCATTCAATCCAGCAATCCCTTTACTGAGTATATATTCAAAAGAAAATAAGTCATTCTACTACACACACATTTGTATGTTCATTACTGGGCTTATAACTGGTTCTGCTGTATCCTATAGGTTTTGGCATATTGAGTTTTAATTTTCATTTGTTTCAAGACATCTGTTGATTTTTCTCCTTAATTTTTTTGTTTACCTAGTGGCCATTCAGAAACATGTTGTTTAATTTTTATTTAGTAGTATTTCACAGGTTTCTGTTTCTGACTTTTAGATTTAATCTGCTTTTAATCTGAGAGTATACATGTATCAGATGACTTAAATTTATAAAAATTTGTTTCATTTTGTGTCTTAACACATGAAATATGTGAAGACTATTCCTTGTCCTGATAAGAAAATTTTTATTTTATAGTTGTTAGGTGAAATGTTCTGTGAATGTCTGTTAAGATCCGTTTGGTCTGATGTGCAGCTTAAATCCAAAGTTTCATTTTTTCAATTATTAGTCTAGAAGATGGGTCTAATCCTGGAAGCAGAGTGTTTAATTCTCACACTATTATTTTATTAGAGTTTATCTCTCCATTTAGACATGATAACATTTATTTTATGTATTCTGTATACCTATTGCTCTGGTGTTGGGTGCATATTTGCTTAATTTTTTATATTATCTTGCTGAATTGTATTATTATATCGGAACCTTGTTGATCTCTTTTAGTGACTTTTAAAGTCTGTTTTACCTGCAATAAGTATAGCTACTCTATTCATTTTGGGTTTCCATTTGCATGAAATATTTTTTTGCACTGTTTATTTTCTGTCTGGATGTGTCTTTATGTGTGAGATCAGTTTCTTGTAGGAAATATATATTTGGGCCATTTTTATCATTTATTCAGCCAGTTTATCTTTTAAAGTGGAAGGCTTCATTCATTTACATCCAAATTTTGTTAATATGAGAGCTTATTCTTATGTTATTAATTGATTTCTGGTCATTTTGCATATCCTTCCTTCCATTCTTTCTCTTTTGCTTAACATTGTTGTTTGGTGGTTTTCTGTAGCGGTAAAATTTGAGTCGTTTCACTCTCTCATTTGTATGTTTGCTCTACCAGCGGGCTTTATACTTTGTGTTTTTAATGATGATACTATTATTTCATTTCCAGTGTAGGAGTCTCTTAAGCATTATTTCTGGAGTCCATCTAGTGGTGGTGAATGCCCTAAGCTTTGTCTTATCTGGAAAGACTTTATTTCTCCTTCACTTATAAAGGAAAATGTTACTGGGATAGTATTTTCCTGGCAGTCTGTGTTATTTTCCAGCACTTTGAATATATCATTCATTCTCTTTTTGCCTGTAATATTTCAGTGGAGAAAGCTGCTGTTAGTTTGATGGGGCTCTCTTCTAAGTGATTAGATATTTTTCTTTTGATGTTTCTAGAATTCTCTGTTTCAGACTTGTGACAGTTTGATTCCAATGTGCTATTGGGAAGACATTCTTGAAATGTATCTATTTGTGGTTCTCAGAAATTTCTGTATCTGGATATCTAAATCTCTTGCTAGACTTCAGAAGCTTTCAGCTATTATTTTGTGAAATAGATTTACTAGCCTTTGTGTTTTCTCCTGATATTCTGGGCAACCAAAATTGAAATATTTTATCCCTTTATAGTGTCCCATATGTTATGTAGGCTCTGTTAGTTCTTTTTTTAAAATTCATTTTTGCTTATTTTTATCTTAATGGGTTATTTCAAAACACCTGTAGTCATGTTCTGGAATTATTTCTTCTGCTTGTTCTTGTCTATTCTTGAAGACTTTGCATGTATTTCACAGTTTATTTAATAAATTCTCGTATTCCAGAATTTCTGCTTGTGTTTTATTTGTAATATTTATCTCCTTGGTACGTTTCTCATTCATGTTCTAAATGATTTCTCTATTTTTTTCTGCTCTTTGTTCTGCATTCTGTTGCATTGCACAGATTTTCTCTAATTATTTTAAATTATTTTTCTAAGACTATAACTCTTTTATTGGAATTTGTTGATAGAGAATTATTAAATTTCTTTGGAGGTATCATTTTGTCCTTGCTTTTTTAGAATTATTGTGTCCTTACATTGATATCTGCAAATCTGATATTACATATCTGATATACCAGTTTCTTGAATTTCCTTCTGTAGGAGAGGATTTTCTCTTGAAGCTGCAACCATTATGTTGATAAGTGTATCCTTTTATTCTGGGCTCATGCAGTAGTGTAGTTTCTGTATTTTTTTTTTAACCGTAACAACATTAAAGATATCTATGATTTCTTCAGTAGCTTGGGATGCAGTTGCTGTTGGTGGCTATGCAGAAGTTTTGCCAGGAATAAGAATGCCACAGGGGCTTGTCTTTGGGCTCCAGGATAGCCAGTAACTGCATTTATGATAATGTGTCCAGTTTGGCTACTTACTGGGTTTCCAATCCACTTGTTTGCATTTCATTACTGGCAGCAGTAAACTGCATGAGTAGGTAGGTTATTGGGCTCCTGGGCAGCAGGCATGTTGTAAGTAATGTCAGTAGCAATAATGGATGACCCCCCGGCTTTCATGTTCTGTGCTGCTGTTGGCAATGTCTGAGACAGAGCGGGTGGATGTCCCTTTCTCCAGGCCTGCAGATTGCTCATGTGGGTAGGTGCCAGCTGTGGAGTTAGTGACAAGAGGGTAGGCATGACTATAGGTCCTTAGAAGGAGTGCTCATGTGCTAATGGTGGATTTGACTGGTTGGTCCTCAGGACTTCTGAAATATTTACTTCTGCATTGGCAATGAAGATGGGCAGGATTGGCTAGTCAACAGGCCCCCTACTGGTATTTGCAGGTTCTGGCTGTGGTAGGCAGAGGCAGGGTGATCCTCAGGCCTTGAGTCAAATGCTCAGATGTGGGCAACAGTGGCTGTACTGCAGCCCTGCTGTTGAGGATGGTAGGGTTGCTTTTATTTGCAGTAACTAACTATAAGCAGGTTTCTGGGAGTATGTGCCTTGCTGACACTCTGGCTCAATCAGTAACAGGCTGCATTGATGGGGCTGCAGGAAAGGGAGTTTGTCCTCAGTTACTTGAAAGTGCATGGTAACTGCTGCTCGGGCAGTGTGGTTGTTGCTAATGACTGATGCTTCAGCAATGTCTACAGTTGAGGGATGTAATTGTGGTCTCAAGGATGTGGAGATGCAGATACTGTTTGAGCCCTCAGGAAAGATGCAACCTGGTGAGGGTTGAGCTCTCAATGTAGCATCATGCAGTCACTGCTTGGGAATCAGAGGTTGTATGAGAACTAGAGTGAGCTGTCTTTCTGGATCAGTGCTTTTTCGAGGTCTCCATGAAGCTCCCTATGTTAGTCTCAGTGCCTTCAAGGGTTAAGGGACTCCCATGCTAGGATTCTAGATGTCTGTAGTGAAAATGTAGAGCACTGAGTGTATTTTACTTACATTTTCCCTGTATTGGGGAAACTCTAGGCTCCCAGTCAATCCTAGCTAACCAGACTGCCTTGAATCTCTTTCCTTTGCTTTAGGCATTTGTAGCCACTTCTTTGTTGAATTCCAGTGTTCTCTCTTATCTTTTCAAAGTACAATTTTCTACCCATTATTTTGATTTTTCTTTGCTGAGGTAGGGAGTACAAGGTGCTTCTAGTCAGCCATCTTGAAGCCTCTGTATATTTTCACATTTAAGAGTTACCAAAAGATTGTCCGTTTTTTTTTTTTAACCAATTTACACTCACAAAATGATGAATACATTTGGTTTATTATACTTTCATACAAAATTGAGTGTTCTAAATCTTTCAAAAAAGTCTTGCCAGGTGGAAAACCATCTCATTTTATTAGTTTTTTAAAATTTATTAGTAATGCTTATTAGCAATTATATCTCTTCTGTGAATTTCCAGTGTATCATTTAGGGTCATGGCCAGAAACATATGACATACCTATGTCTTTATGACACAAATATGGCAAATTAAAAAGGGTTAAATGAAAGTGTCATTTTATAAAGGCAAGTGCATTGTTTTAGGCAATGGCTATAAAACATTTTGTACTCCAGACCTCTTCATTCTCTTACAATATTCTAAGGGCTTCAATGAGCTTTATTAGATAACATTGAATATTTTAATAACGATTTTATCTAAAACATGAGTAAACTCATTATATGCTAACATTATATGCTAACATAGCATAATTTATGACAAATAACTCTTTTTCCCCAAAATAAAATTAGAACAGTTGCATTCTTTTATACTTTTGCAAATATCTTTAATCTGTTGCTTAATATAATATACCCATATATTTACTTATATATTTAATCTGTTTTGGAAAGAGTGAATAACACCTTAACATCATCTTGAATGTAACTTTGAATTCCTGTTGAGAGAATTAGCTAGCTTGCCTTAGGTAGACAGCAGGAGAAAGGTTTCCAGAGAGGCCTCCACACAGGGGTCAGTTCCTCATTCCTACATAACATAAAAAGCAGCCTGGGGAAAAAATCAATCTGTGGGTACTGATTAGGGAACGAACACATTGGGTTGTGCCTGGAGGCATGCCCATGGCTGCACAGATAAGAAAACCTACAACCCACTGAGATAAAAACTTGCACAAACTTCTGGCTCACTCAGATAAGGGAAAAGGCCCAACATAGAAAAATGCTTTTGTCCTTTGTATAATCAGTGGACTCCCAAGAAAAAGTTTATTCTCCTTTTGTGGGCATAACACGGTGGACTCCAGTGGTTTCTGGTGGACACTTTCCTTCTTTTTTTGGACTGTGAGCCTGGCCTCTATGAGTCATTACTTCGGCTCCTGATTGGTCCCAGGCCAAGGTCCCAGGCTGAGATTTAACTTCAGCTTCTGAATGGTCCCAGACCAAAGTCTCCAGCCAAGCTGAATTGCACTGTCTCCAAGACAGCTCACAGACTAAGCACATTCTTTTCCCTTTCCAGTCCATAAAAACCTCAAACCCCAGCCTCACAGTAGGCAACATATTCAGGCTACCCTCTACACTGCAGATATATATATATATATATATATATATATATATATATATATATATATTTTTTATTTCGGTTATTAAACTTTTGATCCAACCTCACCCTTGTGTCTGCACTCCTTAATTCTCTGGGATGTGAGACAAAGTTCTCAGACAATAAGAGACTAATATACTGTGGTGCATTGGTGAGACTACAACAATGTAGCCAATGAAAGGGTCATAGGATCCTAAGTTGTCACATTTCGGGGACCACTGGTTTAAGGAAACCAGTGAGGGATAATGCAGTACTCCAAGGATACTAACAACAGGAACCTCTTACTACCAGTAGGCCCTAAGGGGCAAGAAGTGGACTAGCAAAAAGGAGAGTTGCCTGATTGGAACTCTGTTCTTTGGTACAGAAAGACAGCCAACCCATAGTAACATGGTAGGAAGACAACTGGAGTGAAAACTATCCTTCCTCATTGTCTTCTTACCCTCGTCTTTTACAGTTCTCCAAATCTCACCAGAAGCTAGGGTACAATGGAGCCGATTGTTGCAGTCCATATGGGCCAACCTCTTTGAGCACAGAACCATAAAGAGAAGGGCAGGGAGTGGATCTAGAAGGGTAAATGGAAGAAAATTAGTGTATCCATTCTATTTCCTTTTTCATTTATATTGTCTTCTTGTTGAACTATGAGAGCTCTTTTTATATTGGGGTGAATTAATCTTTACTAAATTTGTAGCACTTTTCTACCCGTTAAGAACTTACATTGAACGTTGTTTATGAAACCTTTAATAGCAACATTTATTTGCTTTTGTAGTTTATGTACTGATACCTTGCATTTTTTCTTTAAGTGTCTTCCATTCAAACTTTATGTACATTTCTTTACATATTTTTTCAATAATTTAATATTTTTGCTTAATATGCCTCTAGAATATATTTATTTGTATATGGACAAATATAGGAGTCTATTTATATTTAATTTCAAACTTGTTCCAAGGTCATCTGTCTCTCTGTTATCTAACGTCACCTTTATGATATATATCATATGATATATGAGATGCCTAATAATATATTATTATACATCATATATGTTATCTTTTATTGAATATGATATATTCAATTTATAGATAGGTTTTTTAATATATATATTTCAAAATGCTTTATTTCATTTCTAATCTGGTTGTCATTTTTTTTTTCAGAACTATCCCAAAATTTCATAGATATAATGTCTCTATAATATATTTTAATTTTGTGGGGCATCATTATCTTCTACATGTATAGATACATTTACAATCTTGTTAACTTTTTCTGTAATAGGAAAATTTACAGTCTACAAAAAAAACAGGTATTTCCTTCTACAGGTGGGTGAACAGAGAAAAGCGTATGTCTTTTAAAACATAAACTTTCTGATCTACAACTTCAAAGATTTTTTTTCCTGTCTGCTATGTATCACAAAATGGATTTTTTTTTTTTTTGAGACGGAGTTTCGCTCTTGTTACCCAGGCTGGAGTGCAATGGCACGATCTCGGCTCACCGCAACCTCCGCCTCCTGGGTTCAGGCAATTCTCCTGCCTCAGCCTCCTGAGTAGCTGGGATTACAGGCACATGCCACCATGCCCAGCTGATTTTTTGTATTTTTAGTAGAGACGGGGTTTCACCATGTCGACCAGGATGGTCTCGAACTCTCGACCTCGTGATCCACCCGCCTCGGCCTCCCAAAGTGCTGGGATTATAGGCTTGAGCCACCTCGCCCGGCAAGCCACAAAATGGATTTTAAAAGGTTCGGAATGACACAGATAAGTACCTCCCCAAGAAGTCCATTTGTTTCAGAAACAAATATGAATGTTCTTGTAAAATTATTTTCTATGCTTACTCAAATTTTAGGAAGGAGGAAACTTTCTGCTTCTGAATTTCTTCTTGTTTGCTGAGCAACATAATTTTTTGAGACATAAAATTGAAAAACCTAAAGAACAGAGATTTAAATATTCAAAATAATATGTGCATAGAGAAATGGGTGAAGAAAAATAAAATATCCAGAAAGTAAAATGATGAAGTGAGGATCACCAAAGGAGGAATAATCTCATGAAAGCAACTAGACAAGAGAGTCTTGAGAGAAGAGAAGGAGATCAAAGTAGCCATAGTTAAGTAACGATTTAGAACAAAGTGATGAGGAAAAAGTTTTAGGGAGTTTGACTGTGTGATTAGGCTAATTTTCTTCTTTATATCTTCAAGCATCCATCAAAAAAGATGCGCATTGTTCTGCATGGATTTTTAGACTCCAGTTGGAGTTTTATTTCCATGTGTCACCAAACTGAAACATGCTTTAAATTGAGAAGGAGAATGCCCAGTTTTATCTGGGTTATGCCTATGGCCATTGGCTATGGTTATTGACTTTTTTTTTTTTTCAACTTCCTACTAAGAGTTGTTTCTATCAATTGGAACTTCAATGGACATTAAAGGATAAAAATATTTGATAGAAGATGTGACTCTTAGATTTTTCAGTTGTTTACTGTTCCAGTAAAATATTCAATGTGGAAATATATCAACATTGTTAAGTTGTTAATGGAGTCCTTTATTGGAGTTTTTTTTTTTATGTCTGATTATTAGGCATAACTGAGAGTTTATGAAACATTTTTACATAAGTTATCTAATTTTCTCTAAAATGTTCTGTAGGATAAGAAAAACAGAACTTCGTGTGTGTGTGTGTGTGTGTGTGTGTGTGTGTGTGCGTGCATGTGTGTCCTTGTGTTTAATCATTTTATTAATAAACTGTAAGTAAGATAAACTTAATGGCTTGACTCTAGAATCACCCGCTTATATGTGTGAACACGTGTCTGTGTTTGTATGAGAGAGAGAAATAGACACGTTATGTATACTTTATAATTTTTCTCTACCAATTCAGTTAATTACTGGGTTAACACATATAAATTATCTAGTATAATAAACATTTTACCTTTATGCAGTATGCAATCATAAAATTGATTTCTATACACTGATGTAATCAGTAATAACATTAGATCATTTTCCTGACAAATTCTGTTTTAATTCTGACACCTGTATGTTTTACAAAGCTCCAAGCAATATGCTTTTACTATTTTGTTATTCTAGCAATAGTGATTTTTGCAATTTAGATTGCATAGCAAGATTAGTTTACTAATTTTAAATAGTAAATTGCTACAGTAATAAAAATGAATCATCGAATTGCTTATTGAGTCTAACTTATCAAATGGTATGTCATGAAACCGTTGCAAAACCAAATTTATATTTAAGTGAAAACTATCATCAAGTGTACAAAATTCAATAAACATTGGAATGGCACCATCACCTATATATGTGCCATGTCAGGTATGCACCTTTATCTTATTTAGTGTGTCTTAAATTGAGCCCGTTTCTGTATGGATTCAAGTTTTCATTTTTGTATAATCTTTCCTAATGGTATTTTATAGCACCTAATACTTTAAATAGGAGAATAACTTGCTTTTGAGAATTATACAAAATAGTATAGTTAAAATTTGTCATAGTCTTTTGAATTTAGATATAATATTTTAACTGTTAAATGAGAGTTTAATGAATGTTGAAACTTTCATTATGGTTCAGATAGATGAAATGTTAGGTCATAGGGTGTTCTACTGAAAAAGGCAGGATTTAATAGGTATTTGTTATCTTCTATCTGCTTATTTATCTTCTGTCTGGAGTGTACCTCTCACATTTCTGAACATCAAGATATTTATTTCAATTTTGTTTTCTAGGAAATCTTACCTAACTGTCCTGATCAACAGTAGACTCTCTTTTCATGCTAGAACTATTGTTTTGTCTACCTGTCTTCTGGTATGTGCTATTGAATTTTTACATTTTTAAATATTATGTATATGTAGTACATGTATATATTAAGGAGTTACATGAGCTATTTTGATACAGAAATGTAATATATAAAATCACATCAGGGTTAATACATTAATATGATATATGTAACCTCAAGAATATGTTCTTAGTGTTTTGAACAATCCAATTATACCCATTATTATTTTAAAATGTACAGTTAAATTATTTTTACTATAGTCACCGAGTTCTACCAAATATTAGGTCTTAATCACACTTTCTAAGTACTTTTTTTTTAACTTCTTAATAATTCCTACTCCTCTTCACACATCCATTACTGTTCTACTCTCTATCTCTACGAGTTCAATTATTTTAATTTTTAGATCATGTAAATAACTGAGAAAATGCAATGTTTATCTTTCTCTGCCTGGTTTATTTCACTTGATATAATGACCTCCAATTCCTTCCATGTTTTTGCAAATGAAAAGATTTCATTCTTTGTATGGCTGAATAGTACTCCATTGTGTAATGTATTATACTTCCCTTATCCATTCTGCTGTTGATGCATACTTAAGGTTGCTGCTGTCAAATCTTGGCTATTGTGAACAGTGCTGCAATTAACATGTGAGTGCAGATATATTTTCAATATACTGATTTCCTTTTCCTTTAGTAAGATTGTTGGATTGTATCATAGCTCTATTTTTGGTTTTTGGAGGAACCCCCAACTGTTTTCCATAGTGGTTGTACTACAATACATTCCACCAGCAGTGTAAGAGGGTTTCCTTTTCTCCACATTTTCACCAGCATTTGTTATTGCCTGTCTTTTGAATATAAGCAACTTTAACAGGGGCGAGATTATGTCTCTTTGTAGCTTTGTTTGCATTATTCTCATGAACAGTGATACTCAGCACAATTTCACATAGCTGTCATTTGTGTGTCTTCTTTTGAGAAATGTCTATTCAGCTTTTTTACTCAGTTTTAATAAGATTATTAAAATTTTTCTAAAAAGTTGAGTGACTTGTATATTCTATTTATTAATCCCTTGTCAGATAAATAGTTTACATTTACTCTTATTTTGTGGGTTGTATCTTAAATTTGTTGGTTGTTATCTTTGCTGTGTGTAAGCTTTTTAACTTGATGTGATCATATTTGTTCATTTTTACTTTGCTTGCTTGTGCCTGGGGGCTCAAGAAGTCTTTGCCCACTCCAATGTCCTGTAGAGTTTCCCTAAGGTTTCTTTCAGTCATTTTTTACGTTGAGGTCGTAGAGTTTAGTATTTAGTCTATTTTGATTTTGTTTTTTGTATAGTAAGATATATGGGTATGGATTTACTATTTTGCATGTGAATATACAGGTTTCCTAGAATCATTTATTTAAGAGACTGTTCTTTCCCTGAACTATGTTCTTGAAAGCTTTGTAGAAAATGAGTTCACTGTAGATGTTTGGATTTGTTTCTGGGTTCTCTATTTTGTTTCTATGGTTTATGTATCCATTTTTATGCCAATTACCATAATACCACTTTGGTTAATATATCTCTGTAATATAATTGGATGTCATGTAACGTTAATCCTCCATTTTTGTTATTTTTGCCTAAGAGAGCTTTGACTATTTTGAGTCGTGTGTATCCACATAAATTTTAGCATAGTTTTTTTTTTTTTTTTTTTTTTTTTTTCCATTTCTGTGAAGAATGCCATGGTATTTTGATAGGAATTGCATTGAATCTGTAGATTGCTTTGAATTGTATGGACATTTTAACAATAATGATACTTCCAGTCCATGAACATGAAATATCTTTTGATTTTTTTGTGTCCTTTTCAATTTCTTCCATCATTGTTTTATAGTTATCATTGGAAAGATTTTTCAAGTTATTTTATTATATTAATTCCTATTTTATTCTATTTGTAGTTCTAGTGAATGAGATTATTTTCTTGATTTATTTTCATATTGTTTACCATTGACATAAACAAGTACTAATGATTTTTGTATGTTGATTTTATATCCTACGACTTTACTAAATTTGTTTATTAGTTCTAATACATTTTGATGAAGTCTAGGTTTTTTTTCAAATATTAGATTATATTATCTGTAAGCAAGGCTAATTTGACTTATTTCTTCTTTATTATGATGTCCTGTATTTCTACCTTTTGTCTGACTGCTTTAACTAGGACCTTTAGTACTGTGTTAAATAATACTGGTGACAGTGGGCACTGTTGTCATGTTTCAGACTTTAGAGAAAAGGCTTTCAGTGTTTCCCTACTCAGTATGATACTTCCTGTAGTTCTGTCATATGTGGTTTTTATTACGTTGAGTTATGCTTATTCTATACCTAGTTACTTGAGGTTATTTTAATCATGAATAATATTGAATTTTATCGAATGCCTACACAGAATTAATTCAGATGATACTATGGGTTTTGTCCTTTATTCTCTTAATATTATGTATAATTTTGATTGGTTTGCATATGGTCAATTGTTCTTACATCCTTAAAATGACCCCCACTTGGTCATAATAAATAATATTTTTAATATGTTGTTGAATTAATTTGCTAGTATTTTGTTGAATATTATTACATCAATATTCATTTGAAATATTGGTCTGTAGATTTTTTATTTCATGTGTCTTTGTCTGACTTTGGTATCAGGATAATGCTGTCCTTGTAGAATGAGTTTGCATGCATTCTTTACTCCTCAATTTTTCCAAATAAATTGAATAGAATTTGAATTAATTATTTTTAAATGCTTGGTAGAATACAACAGTGACACCATTAGTTTCTGGGCTTTTCTATACTGGTAGATTTTTATTACAACTTTGATCTTGTTACTTGTTATTTGTCTGTTCAAGTTTTAGATTTCTTCATGCTCAAACTTGGTCGATTGTGTTTTCCTAAGAATTCATCAGTTTCCTCTAGATTTTTCAATTTATTGGCATACAGTTGCTTAGATTAGCCATTAATTATCCTTTTCTATTTATATCATATCAGTTTTCATGTTTCATTTTTCATCTCCAATTTAATTTATTTGAATCTTCTCTACTTTTAGTTACTCTGGCTAAAGGTTGGTCTATTTTGTTTAACTTTTCAAATAAAAAAAAAAAAACACCAAAATTTAGTTTGCGTACATCATTAGGATAATTATTTGAAGATTTTTTTGGTGTAGTCACTTACAGCTATACATTTCTTTTAGTATTGGTTTTGCTGTATTCTGTATGTATTCATATGTTGTGTTTTCATTATTGTTTCTTTGAAGATATTTTTAAATTTCTTTCTTAATTTCTCCATTGACCCACTTGTCATTCTGGAGCATATTTTTTAATTATCATGTAATTATATAGTTTCCAAAATTCCTCTTTTTTTTTTTTTAGTTTTATTCTACTGTGTTCAAAGGAGATATTTGATGTTATTTCAATTTTTCTGAATGTCTTAACTCTTGTTTTGTGACCTAAGATAGGCTAGCCTTGAAAGTGATCACATACTGCAGAAAAGAATGTGTATTCTGCAGCTGTTGAATGAAATGTTCCATTTATACCTATTACATCCATTTGAAATAGTGAAAATTAAGTCTAATGTTTCCTTGTTTATTTTCTGTCTGAAAGATCTGTCTAATGTTAAAACTGGGGTATTGAAATATCCAGTTATTGCATTGCGGTCTAAGCTCTCTCTTTAGCTCTAATAATATTTGCTTTATATATATATATATATATATATATATATATATATATGTGTGTGTGTGTGTGTTCAATTGTTTGAGTGTGCATATATTTACAATCATTATATTATTTTTTGAATTTACACTTCCATCATTATATAGTAAACTTTTTTGTCTCTTTTTACAGTTTTTGTCTTAAAATCAATTTTGTCTGCTGTAAATACAGCTAATCCTGCTCTATTTTAGTTTCCTTTGGATATAATAGATTTTGTCCTCCCTTTACTTTGAGTTTATAGGTTTCTATAAAGGCGAAGTATGTTTCTTGTAGGCAAAATATCATTGGGTCTTAAATTTTACTCTTCAGCCATTCCTAGACTTTTGAATGGGAATTATAGGCCATTTACATTCAATGATTTTATCAAAAAGTAAGGATTTACTCCCATAATTTTGTTTTATTTCTGGTTGTTTGTGGTCTGGTCTTACTTTTTTTTTTCTCTCACTATCTTTCTTTTAGTGAAGACAATTTTCTTTTGTAATATGATTTAATTTTTGCTCTTTTTTGTTTACATTTTATGTTATTTTTTATTTGAGGTTACCACAAGACTGGCAAATACTATCTTATAACTCATTATTTTATGTTTATAACAAAATAAGACTGTTGGCATAAAACAATTAAACCAGCAAAAAGAGAACTAATAAGAATGCTACAACTTGAGCACGTTCCATTATTTAATATTCTGTTGTTTCTATTTATGTCTTATTGAATTGACTATGTCTTGAAAATGTGTCATATTTATATCTGACATTTCAAATTCCTTCTACTTAAGTTGTTTAAAAACATCAGTTACAGTGTCATAATCTGTGTTTTTCTATGTACTATTACCAATGAGTTTTGTACCTCCATGTGATTTGTTATTACTCATTAATGTCATTTTTTATGATCAAAATACTCTCTTTAGCATTTTTGGTAGGCTAGTTCTAGTATTGATGAAATGTCTCAGCTTTCATTGGTCTGGGAAAGTCTTTAGTTCTCTTTTACGTTTGAAGGGTATTTTCACCAGTTATCCTATTTTAGAGTAAAAGTTTTCTTCCTTTATCATTTTAAATATGTCTTACCATGCTCTCATGACCTTTAAGATTTTCACTGAAAAGTCTGCTGCCAGATTTATTTGAGCTCCAGTGTATGTTATTTGCTTGTTTCTCTTGCTGCCTTTAGAATCAATCCTTTATCTTTGACTTTGAAATGTTTGATTATAAAATACCTTGAGGTAGTCTTCTTTGGGTTAAATTGGCTTGGTGGTCTGTAACTTTCTTGTACTTGCATTTTGATATCATTCTCCAGTGTTGGAAAGTTCTCTGTTATTTTCCCTTTGAATAAACTTCCTACTCCTATTTCAGTATCTACATTCTCTTACAGCCAATAGCTCTTATATTTACCCTTCCAGAGCTATTTTCTAGATCCTGTAAATATGTTTAGTTGTTTTATTATTCTTTTGTCTTCTCTGATTGTGTATTTTTAAATAGCCTGACTTCAACCTCACTAATTGTAATTTTTCCTTGATCAGTTATTTCACCAAAAGACTGATGCATTCTTCATCCTGTCAGTTGCATTTTTCAGCTCTAGCATCCCTGATCAATTCTTTTTAGATATTTCAATCTCTTTTTAAAATTATCTGATAGAATTCTGATTTATCATATTGTGTTGAATTTCTTTGAGTTTCTTCAGAACAGTTATTTTGAGTTTTGTTTCTGAATGATCACATGTCTATATTTCTCCAGAACTGGTCTCCTGCCTTATTTAGTTTATTTGGTGAGGTCACATTCTGGAAGTTTGTAGATGTTTTTCAGTGTCTGAGCATTAAAAAATTAGGCATTTATTGTAGTCTTCACACTCTGGGCTTGATTGCACCCATTTTATTTTCTTTTGAGAACTTTCCAGATATTTAAAATGTATTGATTGCTGTTTCCTAGGCACCCTAAACTCAGTATCACTGTGGTTTCTGTAGACTTGCAGAGGTACCACCTTGATGTTCTTGGACAAGATGTAAAAGACTTCTCAGGATTACAAGGAAGATACTCTTGTTGTTGTTGTTGTTGTTGTTGTTGTTGTTTTTGTTTTTGTTTTTGTTTTTTTTTTTCTTACTTTCTCCCAATTAATGAAGTTTCTCCCTCTGTTCTGAGCCACCTGGATATGGGCATGGAGTGGCATAAGCACCCCTGTGGCAACTATCATTATAAATGTGCTGGGCAGATCTGAAGCTAGCACAACACTGAGTCTCATCCAAGGCCTGGTGTAACTACTCCATATTTATGGTCTATGTTATCTCAAGGCCCTGGGGCTCTACAATAAGCATGTGGCAATGACAGCCAATCCTGTGCCCTTCCTTTTAGGGTCATGTGTTTTCTGAGGTTCTGGATGTATTCAGAGCTGCCATCAGAGACAGGGACTAGTGTCATAATCCTTAGAAGTCTACCTGATACTCTTTTGTATTGTGGCAATGCTGGCACTCAATCCACAAGAAACAATTATTCCCACTATTCCTCCTCCTTCCTAAAAGCAGAGAAACATCATCCTAAAATATCACTTGATTTTAAAGTCTCACTTGATTTTCGTTATTGTCAGAGTGTCACCCAAGGTGCATGATACACAACCTGCATATTGCTGCTGGTTATTTACAAGTTAAGGGGTCATTGTCAGCCAGTGATAAATCTTCCCTGGACTGGGTTCTTTTCTTCAGGGCAGTGGGTTCTCTTCTAGTTCAGAATGTGTCTAGAATTGTTATCCAGGAGCTAGGGCCTGGAATTGAGGCCTTACAACTCTGATGTCCTATCCTGCATTGGCTGAGCTGATATCTGAGGTGTGAGACAAAATTCTCCCCACTCTTCTCTCCCATCTCCTCAAGCAGAGGGAAGAGATCTCTTTTAGAGCTGTAAGATGTGCAAGAATTTGTCTACCTTTTCTCTCAGTAAGTTTCCTGCTCCCTGCCTCTGAGCCCAGTTTACCACAAAGACCACCAAGGAGTTGTAGTCCTTGTGGCCTAGACCACCTGTAAAGTTTATTTAGGGCCCAAGAACATTTAGCGCACAGTGGCAAGGTTTTCCAGCTACTGGGTTGGCACTGCCCTCTTGCTAGGGTTGGTTAAAATTCACCTGCCATGAACAGGCATCAGCTGAGTTTGTTTCAGTTTTGCTTTTTGCTGTAACAATTTAGCATTCAGTTTAATACAATGTCTCACAATTGCTACATTCTTTCCCTCCTAAGCCCCCATATTCTTTCTCTGAAGGACACTGCTGCAGCTGAACAATAAGGGAGTGGTGTCATAGTGATTCAAGACTGCTTTTACTACGTTTTCAGTACCTCTTTCAGTAATATGAAATGAAAACCAGATCTGTGAGTATTGACCTGGTTTTTATTTCTTAAGAATGTGCTTTTTTGTGTACATAGTTTTACACTGGCGTCCTTACATGGGGGACAATTGGTGGTGTCTTCCATTCTGCCATTTTGCTCTACCTTCTCTCCTTATATGCTATTTTATATCCTACTTTATTTAAATGCCTATCACAGATTTTGTACTAGATTGTAAATTCCTGCAGTATCAAGTATATATAATATTTATCTTACTACCATCCATGATTGCACTAGGTGTATTTTTTTTTCTAGGAGTGCCTTTAGGAATTACCAAAATTTAATGGCTTAATGCAAAAGGAATGCATTCTTTCACATTACTAGGCCAAAAATTTTAAGTTAATGTGTTAGAAATGCTACATTTTCTCTGGAGGCACTAGGGTAGAATTCTTCCCTGTCTCTTCCACCTTCTGGTGGCTCAAGTGTTCCTTGACTTATGGCGACATCACTACAAACTGTCTCTGTGAAGCACTTCTTCACAAGAACTACAGATCACTGCTCAAAGAAATCAGAGAAGCACACAAACAAGTGGAAAAAGATTCCATGTTTGTGGATAGAATCAGTATTACAAAAATGGCCATACTTCCCTAAGTAATTTATACATTTAATACTATTCCCATTAAACTATCATTGACATTCTTACAGAATTAAAAAAATATATATTGTAAAATTCATATGGAACTCAAAAGAAGCCTGAATAGCCAAGACAATTCTAAGCAAAAAGAACAAAGTTAGAGCCACCATAATACCTGACTTCAAACTATACTACAAGATAAAAATTAACAAAACAGCATGATACTGGTAGAAGAAGAGCTACATAGACCAACGGAACAGAATAGAGAGCTCAGAAAGAATGCCACACACCTACAACCACCTAACTTTCAACAAACCTCACAAAAACAAGCAATGGGAAAAGGATTTCCTATTTAATAAGTGCCCTGGACATATGCAGAAAATTTAAACTAAACCACTTGATTTCACCATATAAAAAATTGACTCAAGATGGATTAAAGACTTAAAAGTAAATCCCAAAACTATAAAAATCCTAGAAGAAAATATGGGCAATACCATTTAGGAAATAAGGACAAAGTGCAAAGATTTCTTGGTGAAAACACCAAAAGCAATTGCAACAAAAGCAGAAATAGACAAATGGGATCGCATTAAACTAAAGAGCTTCTGCACATTAAAAGAAATTATCATCACAGTGAACAGACAGCCTACAGATTGGGACAACATTTTTGTGATTGTCACATCTGACAAAGCTTTAATATCTAGAATCTATAAGAAACTTAAGAAACTTAAATTCATAAGAACAAAACCAACAATGTCATTAAAATGTGGGCAAAGGACATGAATAGACACTTCTGAAAAGAAGACATACATGCAGCCAAAAGTCCTATAAAAAGAGGCTCAAAAATCACTGATCATTAGGGAAATGCAAATCAAAACTGCAATGAGACATCATCTCATGCAAGCTGGGATGGTTATTAGTGAAGCTGCTATGCTGCCTGGGGTATATACCCTGGGGTTCGTTATTGCACGCTGAGAAATAATTCAAAACATAGACACATGTGGGTGGGTTAAGTAAGGAGTGGAAAGTTTAATAGACAAAGGATAAGGGAGAGTAGCTTTTTGTGTGTGTGAAAGAGAGATGTCTGAAAAAATTGGGGAGGTGGAAGACTGCAGCAGATGTTATAGGCAGGCTGGTTGGGTTTGATCAGGTATGACATCTACATAGTGTGTGGGGGAAGACTGGTTGCCCCAACCTAATCTTATTATGCCAATGAGCTTTACGATCAGTGCAATCTTGTCTGCTTCTTATTGTACACATGGCTGACAGGGAAGATGGAGCCGCCATCTTGAACGTGATTGGCACAAGTGCTGGTATTTATGTCTGCAGTTTGATTTTACAGATTGCTTTTCATTAGAAAGGAAAATAAATTGAGGCTACTTTTTATTTAAAACAAAAGCCTTACTGAGGACTTCCATGCCCTTGCTATCTGCCTAAATAATTCCTTCTTAACTCCTATATCATTACTAAGAAGTCTAAATCAATATATGCTGGCAAGGTTGCAGAGAAAAAGAAGTACTTTTACACTGTGAGTGGGATTGTAAATTAGCTCAACCATTGTGGATGACAGTGTGATGATTCCTCGTTGACCTAGGGGAAGAAATATTATTTGACCCAGAAATCCCGTTACTGATTATATACCCAAAGAAATATGAATTGTTCTGTTACAAAGATTCCTGCACATATATGTTCATTGCAACACCATTCACAAGCACAAAGACATGGAATCAACCTAAATGCCCATCAATGATAGACTGGATTAAAAAAAATATATGGTACAGGTACACCATGGAAAACTATGCAGCCATTAAACAGAATGAGATCATGTTCTTTGCAGGGACATGGATGTAGGTGGAAGCCGTTATCCTCAACAAACTAATGCTGGAATAGAAAACCAAACACCACATGTTCTTACTTATAAGTGAGAGCTGAATAATAATAACACGTGGACACAGGGTGGTGGGGGGAACAACACAAACTGGAGCCTGTTAGAGGGTTGGTGTTTAAGGGAGGGAGAGCATTGTGAAGAATAGCTAATGGATACTGGGATGAATACCTATTTGATAAGATGATCTATGCAGGAAACCACGATGGCTCAATTTCCCTATGTAACAAATCTGCACATCCTGCACATTTACCCCAAACTTAAAAATTGAAGAAAAAAATAGGAATAGCGTTGAATCTATAAACTGGGTAGCATTATTTTAATGATACTAATTTTTTCCTTTCCATGAGCATGAAATGTTTAGTGAAACATTTAAAATATCAGATAAAATATTTACATATTTATGCTAACAATTTTAGTACAGTTCTTGAAATTTAGTAGATTAACTACTGAAATGTCTGATTTATTTTTCCCAGGTTTATTGTGATATAATTGGTATAAGAAACTCCATATATTTAATGTATACAATTTGGTGAGTTTTGACACTTGAGTTACCATCACCACAAGCAAGGTAGTAAACATATGCATAACATCCAAAGGTTTCCTTCTGTTCCTTTTGGTTTTTATTTTTGTTTTTGTGACAAGAACACTTCACATGAGATCTACCCATTTGACACTTTTTTTTATAAGGTTTTTTATTTGCCTATTTCTTTTTTTTAATTGCATTTTAGGTTTTGGGGTACATGTGAAGAACATGCAAGATTGTTGCATAGGTACACACATGGCAGTGTGGTTTTCTGCCTTCCGTCCCCTTGCCTGTATCTGTCATTTCTCCCCATGCTATCTCTTCCCACCTCCCCACCCACCCGTCCCTCCTCCATTTCCCCCCAATGGATCCCAGTGTGTAGTGCTCCCCTCCCTGTGTCCAGGTGTTCTCATTGTTCAACACCCGCCTATGAGTGAGAATATGCGGTGTTTGATTTTCTGCTCTTGTGTCAGTTTGCTGAGAATGATGGTTTCCAGGTTCATCCATGTCCCTACAAAGGACGTGAACTCATCGTTTTTGATGGCTGCGTAATATTCCATGGTGTATATGTACCACATTTTCCCTATCCAGTCTATCATTGTTGGGCATTTGGGTTGGTTCCAGGTCTTTGCTATTGTAAGCAGTGCTGCTATGAACATTCGTGTGCATGTGTCCTTATAGTAGAATGATTTATAATCCTTTGGATATATACCCAGTAATGGGATTGCTGGGTCAAATGGGATTTCTATTTTTAGGTCCTTGAGGAATCGCCACACTGTCTTCCACAATGGTTGAATTAATTTACATTCCCACCAACAGTGTAAAAGTGTTCCTATTTCTCCACATCCTCTCCAGCATCTGTTGTTTCCAGATTTTTTAATGATCGCCATTCTAACTGGTGTGAGATGGTATCTCAATGTGGTTTTGATTTGCATTTCTCTAATGACCAGTGATGATGAGCATTTTTTCATATGTTTGTTGGCCTCCTGTATGTCTTCTTTTGTAAAGTATCTGTTCATATCCTTCGCCCATTTTTGAATGGGCTTGTTTGTTTTTTTCTTGTGGATCTGTTTTAGTTCTTTGTAGATTCTGGATATCAGCCCCTTGTCAGATGGGTAGACTGTAAAAATTTTTTTTCGTTCTGTTGGTTGCCGATTCACTCTACTGACTGTTTCTTTTGCCGTGCAGAAGCTGTGGAGTTTGATTAGGTCCCATTTGTCTATTTTGGCTTTTGTTGCCATTGCTTTTGGCATTTTGGTCATGAAGTCCTTGCCTACGCCTATGTCCTGAATGGTTTTGCCTAGATTTTCTTCTAGGGTTTTTATGGTGTCAGGTCTGATGTTTAAGTCTTTAATCCATCTGGAGTTAATTTTGGTGTAAGCTGTCAGGAAGGGGTCCTGTTTCTGCTTTCTGCACATGGCTAGCCAGTTTTCCCAACACCATTTATTAAACAGGGAATCCTTTCCCCATTGCTTGTTTTTGTCAGGTTTGTCGAAGATCAGATGGTTGCGGGTATGTTGTATTTCCTGTGAGGCCTCTGTTCTGTTCCATTGGTCTATATCTCTGTTTTGGTACCTTGACACATTTTTAAGTACACAATACCTCATGTTAATTGTAAGCACTATGTGGTACAGCAGATTTCTGGAACTTACTCACTTGTATTACTGTAACCTTATACACATTGAAGAATTCTTTCTATCCCCCACCCGCACTTTCCCATAACCATTATTCTATTGTTTACTCCTGTAACTTTAGCTATTTTAGATGCCTCATGTAAAAGGAATTATTCAGTTTGTTTTTTCTTTTCTTTCCTTTTTTTTTTTTTTTTTTTTTTTTTTTTTTTTTTGTGTGTGTGTGTGTGTGTGTGTGGCTATTTTACTCAGTATAATGTCTTTCAGGCCCGTCTATATTGTCACAAATAGTAGAATAAAATGCAGTGCCCAGTACTAAATTACTGTCAGGTTTTAGAAAAGTATCCTACTTATATTCCAATAGTGAATTACCCCGTGGTAAATGTGTACAGTTTGCACAGAGTTACCAAGATGTATACAATGAACAAAACTTCACTTAAACTTCAAGACAACATCTTTAATTTTTTTTGTTTACTACAACTAATTAATTTAATGCTAACACTAGTACTAGTTTTCAGTCAATGAAGACACAAGCTATGACTTTGTAGTCAGAAATTACTAAATGATATGCCTGTGTCCTGAGATAAACAATGTGTTTTTGACTGTGCATAATGTGAAAATAGAGCACAGACCTCAGGCAAAGTTTAGTTTTGTGTTAGGGATTCAATTGTCAAGGCAAAAGCCACCGACAGTGGAGGCTACCTGAGTCTCAATTTATCAGCAAATAGTTTATATGAACCTGTCAAATTTAAGATACTGTATTAGACATCAAGTAATTAAAACAATGAGTTACAAACATCCTCTGCTGTCAACAGAAAATATCCATTATCCATATTACTCCTGAAAACACCTGAAAGCTCAAAACAGTCATGGAATAAACAACTCAAGTAATATCTTAAAATATGTGTGTAAATTACAAAAAAATTATATTTATTGCACTTTAACATAAATGATCAACATTAAGCCAGATATTTTTAACTAAGTTATTTTTATAAAGATGTCCTTCTCACTAAGTCATCTTTATTGACTAGATATCAATACTGCAGTAATAATTATGAGATTCACCTTAATATAATACATAACTATAAATACCAGAGAATTAATTTATAAAGTTTTACTCCAGGTCATTGTTTTACTGCCACCCCTTTCCAAAATGCATTGAAGATTTATAGAGGTACACTTTTTCTCATGCTATCTGGCTCTGTATTTTTTATGAAAATTTAGTAGGGGTTTCAAAGGCTGTCATGTGAAATTCGTAGTGTGGTACACAAAGTATATTTCAGATCACAAATATGGAATTGTGAAAAGGGAGGCTATGAAATAGTTCAAAGTAATAGACTGACAGATTTATATTTTCATGATAAATATATTCTAATAAAAAGAGGAGAACAATTTCAGCTCAAACTTCATAAGTTATAGGAAATATGGCAAAGGAGAAAATAAATGTTCTCTATCCAGAAACTATCTTGTAAATCATATACTAAAAGAAAGATATGAGAGTTATAAGATAACATAGATTGATTATTATTTCAGCTAATATTCCTATAATCTTCATGAGAGAATTCTATAAAATAAATATAAATTTACATACTTTCAAACTACATATTTTCTTAAGTATAAAGTTAAAACTATATTTTCTAATGAAGGAACACATAACCAGAGATGTTAGGGTCACAGCCAAATATATTTAGATTTAGAATCAATATTAAATTTGGTAAAATACTTCACGTTTTTTGAAGGTTGTTATCAAGCAAAAAGATCTATCTTAATTATTTTTAAGCACATCATAGTATTAATTTACCTCAAGCAATTTATCTTCAGCAGTATCACGAAACAGTTTTTGTACATATGGAATATTGCAAATCACAACGTATTTATTTTATGCCCCTCATATTTTTATCTAATGTCTTCTGAATGAATCGGAAGTGCGAACTAAGCCTGAATGCCAAAGATATTTTAAAAATTAAGAGACATGGCAAAATTCCAAGCATAGAAGTGTTTATCTGTGTATGCAGTTTGATATGGTTTCGCTGTGTTCTCATGCAAATATCATGTTGAATTGCAGTTTTCATAATCCCCACATGTCATGGGAGGAACCCAATGGGAGTTAACAAAATAATAAGAGCAATTACCCCCATGCTGTTCCCATGATAGTAAGTTCTCACAAGATCTGATGATTTTAGTAAAGCTTTTCAAACCCTTTGCTTGGCACTTCTCTCTCCTGTTGCCTTGTGAAGAATGACCTGTTTGCTTCCGCTTTCTGAATGATTGTACATTTCCCAAGGCCTGCCTAGCCATGGTGGAACTTTCAGTCAAATAAATCTATTTTCTTTACAAATTATCCAGTCTCAAGAAGGTCTTCAGAGTAGTGTGAGAACAACCTAATATACAATTTAAGGTGATTAGGGGAATTGTTAATAACTTCTGCTTTTTGAAGAGAAGTTACATTGAGAGGCAGAAATGTTAACGTTATTAAATACAACTTGCATATTATGAGAAAAAATAGATTTAATATGTATATAGTTTGTGGTTGATAACTGTAAAGTTATTTGTCAACATTGTGAGTACTAGTGATGCTTCTCCCAACACTATTATTACTAATATTTATTGAACACTATTGTATGTCAGGTACAGTCTTAGACATATTTATATATTTGGAATTGTCACAGAACTCTAGGAGATACATGTAATTATTCCCATATATCAGATGAGGCAAATGGGATTTGGTAAAATAAAGTAAAATGATCAAAATCAAATAACAGTAAAATGGCAGAACCAGTCTACAAACCGAAGTCTCCCTGATCCCGGCATCTTCTCTGAAGAAAAAATTTTAAACTATGTAACTAATGCTTGTAGTTCTAGAAACTAATGTTGAAGAGATATATTTACAAAAATTATTAGGGCACTAGATAAAGAGGACTGCTTAGAAAAGGCCCTATAAAGTTTTTTAGATGATTCATGGTGTGTCTTTAAAATGAAACCAGATAGTTACTAGGTTATACAGAAAGCAATGACAGTCACTAGGAAAGATAATTATGTAAGGAAACAAAAAAGATATTCCTTAATTTTTCTCCTAATCTCATTTAAAGCCAACCAACTATTCAAAGCAAAAGTAATAACCTTATATTATGGAATTCACTGCATGTGCAAATGTAAAATATGTGAAAATAACAGCACCAAAAATTGGGCAAATTGATTTTTTTGTTGTTCTTTTATTCATATAAATGTTAACATTATGAGCTCTAAGTAGACTGTGATAAAAGTATACATACTGTAATCTGTAGCGAAAACACTTGAAAAAAATGAGTTATAATTAAACATGCCATAGAGTAATTAAAATGGAATATTAAATATATTTGATTAACCCAAAGTATGGCAGAAAAGGAAAAAAATGTTTAAAAGATAAATATAAATAATAGCAAGTTGTTATATTTAAACCCATGCTGATCTATAATTACATTAAATTCAGAACAACTAAGCAGGCTAATTAAAGGCAAATATTGTAATAAATGAAACACCTGTTATATAATTGAACTAAAGATGGACAACATATTTTGGCCCCTAGGTTGTTTATTTCTTTACAGCAGGCTGAGACCTGTTAGCTCAAAAGAGAATTCCTGCCAAATTCAAATTTTTACACATTCAATTATTTTAAAAATAACCCAAACACACAGATTTTTAGCCATTTAGGGCCTTCCTACTTTGCATATCTTGCAAGACTTCACCTAACAGCTGTTACCCATTAAGATCGAGCCTTATAATGACGAGACTCCAAGCTGCTAGAACCCTTCAGAGCCCTCTAATTCATAGAATCTCCACTGTGCTGCTAAAAGATATTACCTAGATACTTAAGTACCCTCTTCCTTAGGTATGTCTCTCCCTCCTAAAAGAATATCATGATGAATGTTCTAAGCATCATGCTGGATGAAAAAAAAAAATAGCAATAGCAAGACTCTAAAAATACTTATAGCATAATTCTAGTAATGCCATTTATGTAAAATTCAAGGACAAGCTAGTGTAAGCCATTTATATATTTTAAAAACACATTTTGAGATATGGAAGGGGATATATGTTGAGTGTTTGAATTATAGTAATATTTGATTTCTTGACTCAGATGCTACTAGGACATGTTCTATTTTTAATTATTATATAGTACATATTCATGTGCTTTCTATATATATCTATGTTTCCCAATAAAAATTTAGAATATTTAGAATTTAGCAATTAGATTTATTTAAAACTATTAAATACTTTGTAATATTAATATCTTTTATTCAGTCATGCATACACATTTGCTCACAGAAAGGTAGATCTGATAATAAGGTAAAATAAAATTCAGGTTAACATATTCAAAAAACAAGTATGGTTTTCTGATTCTCAGTCATGATTGTTACAATAATCAAACCTACCAGTTACTTGCTACAGTTTGATAAGTGTGTAATGTTTGAAATCTGAGGTAACTGATAATAAGGCAGTGGCTGAAATTACAAGTAATACTGCAGAGGGTACAGGTAATGACACTGTCCTAAAACTTTATTTCTGTAACAATGTGTTTGTGTGTGTATTTCAAGGAAATGTTGCTTTTAACCTAGTGGCTTCCAAAGGGGGAAAAAAAAAAAAAAACTGCAGGAAGTATATTGGGGTTTAAAATATGATTTGGAGGAAAATCATTGTATATCTACCAGAAAGTAAAAATGTGTGTGTGTGTGTGTGTGTGTGTGTGTGTGTGTGTGTGTATGTGTATTTTCAGATATACCTGAAAATATCCATTGATTTGTTTTCTTGGCTCTTAGAAAAGCAACATTAATGTTCTGATTGGCATACTACCAAGGATGAAAGCCATCTTACTATTTCAATAATTGCACAACTGTGGTGATAACACTGACAAAAGAACAGAAATTGTACTTCGCTAGGGAAAAGTGGCATTCAATTTTAAAATTTTACACAAATGTGTTTTAAGGAGAATATATGCCCTGTCCAAGATACATGCTTAGAAACCAGTTATTTAGAAATGGGCTGATATCAGCAGCTGCCAAAACTCTTCAGAGGTCCAGAGTAAATTAAACATAAATGAGAATGAAAACTCATTAATTTTATTATGGACCCTATATTTCTAATTCACAAATACAATACTACATTCTCTGAAAATTTCCAATGACATTGCAAAGGCAAAATATACTTCCAGGATGGATGGATGGATGGATGGATGGATGGATGGATGGATGGCTAGCTGGATGGATGAATAGCTAGTTAGCTAGCTAGAAGATAGATAGATAGATAGATAGATAGATAGATATAGAATTTTGTTCTTTTGAAAATTCTCTCATGGTCATGTTAAGGAGACCAGAGCAAAAGTGACTGAATCCTATAGCTAAAAGATAGAAAATGAGTATTAGCCACAGCAGAAGTAGGCATTGGTACTTTGGCCACTTAGAATAGATAGCATGCTTGTATATAAGCTGGGTAAAAATTAGTTTAAGTTTTGAATGTGTATGATCTTGTGTCATGGTCCCTCTAAAGAAAATTGACCATTTATAATTTTTGGTTATAGAAGAATTCCTCTGGTGTTGTGTGCTCTAGAAAGATTGATAACATTTTTAGGGAACTGAATTATTTTAAGGCATGAACATTTTATGTAATGAAAGCAACCTCTGATTTCAAAATAGTCACCTGCTTGCTAAAAATAGAGACTCCTAGCAAAAAAGCATCTCATTGAATATAACTTCTATTGGTGTATTTTTAGTACACTGTGTGACTAGGACATTATATGATTAGTCAACTGTAAATAGATATAGAAATAAATAGTAGAAATAGAAATTTCTTCTTTTCATCTACCTCCTCCCCACAAATTTTTCTCACTTTTGGCTGTCCCAACTGCTGTTAAACTCACTGAACTTCCTCAACGGATTTTATGTATCCTCTTCCTTCTGATACACTGGACAGTGACTGTGGCACACTGACACCTACCAGTGCACCATCATGCATAATAGCTGTAAGTTGGCTAATGGGGAGTTTCAAAGGTGTATTTTAATGATGGAAACATTTCAAAAGCGTCTTTAATTATAATAAGAATTCCCATAGAACTTAGCTATTAGGTAGGCAAAATGAAAGTATAGCTTACACCCCAAAAATAACCTGTGGAAAAATTTCATTCAGTGTTATCCTTTTTGTAGAACCAAGTGTTATTAGTTTTATTATTTTCATTTTTGGACTTTGGATGACTCATTAATGAAAATTAGGAGAGAAAGTTAAGCTGTCAATATTCTATATTTGTCTCTAGTTACACAGTACAACTTCAATGAACATCTTTGCAAAAATGTATTTTAGGACTATTTGTGAAAATGCTTAAGGTAATTAATTCAAGTTCAAATTAGAAAATGAACACATCAGGGCCAGGCATGATAGCTCACACCTGTAATCCCAGCACTTTGGGAGACCAAGGCAGGTGGATTACCAGGTCAAGAGATCGAGACCATCCTGGCCAACATGGTGAAATCCCATCACTACTAAATATATAAAACGTATCTGAGTATGGTGGTTCCACCTGCAGTCCCAGCTACTCGAGAGGCTGAGGCAGGAGAATTGCTTGCACCCAGGAGGTGGAGGTGGAGGTTTCAGTGAGCTGAGATTACACTACTGCACTCCAGCCTGGTGACAGAGCAAGACTCCATCTCAAAAAAAAAAAAAAAAAAAAAAAAAAAAAAAAAAAAGGAAAAGAAAAAGAAAATGAACCCATCAGGGATATTACTTCTTAGGAAAAAATCCCTTCAGATCACAGCCTGCCTAAGAGTAGATATTTTGGGATTTCACTTGCTTGGATACTCTTGAAATATAAAGTAACAAATGTCAATGCATATATTTATATAAAAGTATCTATTTTTTCATTTGTCAAAGAAGTTTCTTCTTTCCATCTACCTTCTTTCTATGAAGTTTTCTCACTTTTGACTGTCCCAACTGCTGTTAAGCTCATTGAACTTCCTCATCAGATTTCACATATCCTTCTTCCTTATGATACACTGAATAGTGACTATGGAACCCTGGCACCTACCAGTGCACCATCATGTTTAATAAAGCACACTTTCTGAGAGTTAACTGTATTTCGGAGCCTGCTTGCTATGATGTGAATGTTTGTGTCTCCCACAAACTTTATGTGCTGAAATCCTAACTCCCAAAGTGATAGTATTATTAGGTGATGATTTTGAGAGGTGATTAGGTCATGAGGTCAGAGCCCTCAAAAATGACATTAGTGCCCTTATAAAAGAGATCCCTGGGAGCTAGCTAGCCCTTTCCACCATGTAAGGACACAGTGAGAAGGCATCCTCTATGAACCAGGAAGAGAGCCCACTCCCGACAATAAATCTGCCATCAACTCATCTTGACTACCCTTCCTGCAGAGCAGTGAGAAATGAATTTCTGTTGTTTGCAAGCTCCTCAGTTTATAGTATTTTTGTTATAGCAGCTCAGACAGACTAAAACACTGCTTATACAACTTATGTTTATTATTATAATTACCTAGTTTAATTAAATATGTAAACTGGTAAAATGTGATTTTTAAAAGTGTTATTTCTATTAAAAACAAGATTAGTACTTTGAGAAGACTCTATGAAAGTCAAAACAAGTTGCTGCCAAGTTAAATATGGGGAAAGAAAAGTATAAAATATTGAGTAAAAATATAAAAGTCTTGGATCCAGGTTTCCATACAAGTGTCTAAGTTCCATTTAAAGAAGCACAAACTGAAAATGGTATTCTTTGCATTATGGCTGAGAATTATGCAACCAGGAATAAAACCTGGTTGCATATTCAAGAAAAAAATCCTCAAAAGGTTGGCAAATTGATGTACATTTTTATATGTATATATATATATATATATATATATATATATATATATATAGAATATTTAATTTATATACTTCCAAAATAATGATTTGTTCCAACTATCATTTAATTAACCAAGCAAATACTAGTCACAGTTGGAATACAGGTCATGTAATATAATAAAACTTTGCATCTCTTTCTCTTTTACCTTCACCACCTAGTTATTCTCAGTTAATTTGTATAATAGTTTAATTTGTTATAGTAAAATTAGCTGGACAATGATTTCAAAAAATATGTAACATAGCAAATATATAGTGAAGTCAATATAGAGTAATGTTTAGAAGATGAAAAACAGTTTACTGATTGTTGTCTGATAAATATAGAACTTCTTAAGGGTGTAAATACACGTAGAATTATGCTAAGAAATATATTGAAATTTCTGTTATTAAGGACTAGAAGAAAAGTAGGAAAAGATTCTATCTTAGTTTTGCCAGAGGAGCTCCATTACAACACTTTTCCTAGAGATAATTTTTGAAATTCTCTCTAATATTCAATAGATGTGGAAAAAATGCACACAAATATAATAGCACACATAATAGAAATACTGACTTATACATGGATGGACAACCTAATATTATATCATTATTTTCTAAGACCAAATAGTTTTGGGAGCTGAAGCTAGAGAGAAGAATGTGACTGGCAGTAAGTCTGTCTGTGAAGGGCAGAGTGAGAAAGTTAGAATTTTTTTTTTTTTAATTCATCCAGAAAATCTACACTTTAGGGTTTTCTACAGAATGAGGATGAGAATTATTGTAAAAATTTAAAAGTCCAGGTAATAAAAAAGTCTAGGTATGTATTTGATATGCAATTAGATAATAACCATTTATTTTGCTTTAATTGAGATCATAAGCCACTCTACTTATTTTACTCTCTCCACAAAGACAGGCAAAATCATTAATATTCATGGAAAAATTAGATCATTTAACAACAAAATAGTATGTTGTCATGGAATTTTCCTTTGAATAATTTTTTTTCACAATGGAAATCTAGTTAGAAAGGAAAAACGATTAATTATAAGAGGATTATAAGAAGAAAGAGAGAAAAAAATTCTACTTCTAATTTTAGACACATCTAAAATTTGACCAGAAACACTGTCATAGTAGCAAGATGGCTACTCTCCCCTGAATAATAAAACAAGCAAAAAATGCAGCTCCTAGGATATAACCACAAATACACCAAAACTCAAATATGAAGGTGAGACAGTTCTTGTGGCACAGATAAGTGAAAACACTACTTGTAGATGGTAAGAGAATCGTACTTCCACATCTGTGATGCCCTGGCACCAAGCAGGCAGAAAATTTTCATCAACTCGCTGTTTCTACACTGGAAAAATTGGGATTGAGGTGGACAACTAGCTTTTCCACCATCTTGTGCTTGCTTTAACCTACAGGAAATATGAGAGTGTTTGAAGTGTGAATTATCTCTGAAGATAGATAGAGACAAAGGAAGAGCAGGACAGTCATGCTCAGCCATATAAACTATTCTTCGTAACCTGGCCAAAGTCATCACCAAATCAGAGTGACTGCCCAGCAGTGCCACACTGTGGGAGGTTTGTCCCACAGGTTCTCTGGGCAAGAACCTCTAGCCAGCCTTCTCACAATGCCAGAAAATTATTTTGGGCACTGCCTCCTTTCTGGAAGGACAGTACTCAGATAGCTTACTAGAGCTGAGGCGACCCTAGGCTTCAGGTGCCACCTTACCTAAGAGCCCAAAACGGGCACTTACCTAGCAGCAAAAAACTTATAAGCAAACATATCTAAAATAAATTAAGCCAGACAGATAAGACTAATGAACTAATTCTTCAATGCAAAGATATATATGTACATCCATAGGAAATAACAGCAAATGGGGAAGTATGGTGGTTCCAAACAGACATAGCAAACAGCCAGTAACTGACACTAATGAGACAACAATATGTGAGTTCTTCTAATAAGAATTCAAAATAGTAGTTTCAAGAAAACTCAGTGATCTTCAAGATAACACAGCAAAGCAATGCAGAAATTCATCAGAAGGGGTAGAGCAAGAAGGCAGAATAGAAGCCTTCATTGATTGTCCCTCCTGCAGGAACACCAAATTTAACAACTATCTATACAAAAAATGAACCTTCATAAGCATCAAAAATCAGGCGAGCACACAGAGCACCTGGTTTTAACTACATATTACTGCAAGAGGCACTAAAAAGAGTTGGAAAAGCAATCTTTAATTTCCCATGCCATCCATCTGCCATCCCCTGGAAACTGCCGCATGACACAGAGTATTTGTCCTTGGGGAGTGAGAATACAGTGATTGTGAGACGTTGCATTGAACTCAGTGCTGCTCTGTCATAATGAAAAAAAGAACCAGCCTGTACTTAGTTGATTACTATCAACAGAGGGAGCATTTGAACTGGCCCTAGCCAGGGGGTGGTCCCCCATCCCAGTGGTTGGAACTTGATTTTCTGCACACCTCACCATTTTGGGCTGGAGTGCTACATAAACTTGAAAGGTAGTTTAGGCCAAAAGGACCGAAACTCCTAGGCAAGTTCTAGTGCTGAGCTGGGCTGAGAGCCAATGGACTGGGAGGGCACGTGACCTACTGTAGCACCAGCCAGGGCAGCTAAAGGAGTGCTTGCACTACCCTTTTCCCAACCCTAGTCTGCACAGCTCTTGGCTCCAAAAAAGGTGTCTTCTTTCCACTTGAAGAGAAGAAAGCTAAAAAGAAAGAGGACTTTATCTTATATCTTCGATACCAGATCACCCACAATACAATAGGGCAACATGAGTCTTGGAATTTGCGCATAAAATACCTCTGTACTCATGAAGAGGATGGAGTTCTCAGGCTATTAATAGACCATGCAGACTCTGACTATATGCACCTCAGCAGTTTATTTAGTATGTTCAAGATTAGATGTTTTTTCAGGGATTTTGGACATCAAGTACTTCATAGTCTCAGAAAATTTCAGAAAGTTAGGCTGTGAAAAAAAAAATGGAATTTATCACCATTCTGGTAAATAAATGTCATGTAAGTTTTCTTGCTCCCCTATTGAATGTGGTAAAATATATGCATACCTACTACATTGTATGTCATTGAATATATAAACGTCATTAATCAAGCAGGGTGAGGATTTCTGCCATGTTAACTCTCCTTTCAGCACAGAGTCAACCACAGAATGAAAAGTACTTGTAAAACAAACAAACAAACAAAACCACACACACACACACACACACACAACACAGGCTGATTAGACACAAACATTGGCAGTCGCAGACTAGTCAACAAAAGTTATATTATGCAACAAGATATGATGTAAGACATGTTCTAAACTTAGAACATTGAGTAGAATTAAAATTATTTTATGGGATATATCACATATTTTCTGATGTAAATGGGAATGTAGAAATATATTAAGTCCTAGAGAACTAATTCTTTTCTCAATAATAAACTTTTCATTTCATCTGACATAACAATGAAGATAAGTGCAAAACACTCCAACCTGATTTTGTAACGATCAGAAAGAATAACATGTTTCAATATCTTAATCTATGTAAATCAATATCTATGTGACACATTTATTTCAAAATATACCTAGCTTACAATAACTTGATGTTAATCTTTCTAAATAAAATAATAAATTGGCTGCCACCAGGAACATAAACATTTATTGCGTAAAACATCTTTATTTCATGTTGTAAAATTGGCAACTTTGGTGATTCGTTGTCCATGTAGGAGCTTGAAATCAGTGCTAAAATGTTGATTATTTTGTTTTAATGGTCTCAACTTTATAAACCACAACAGGTGTTGTGTTCTAAGAATAATGGGAGGGCAAAATAAAAACTTAAATAAATTTCTATAAGAGCTAGAGTATCACTTGCATTATCTTACAGTAACTGATTATAATTTATAAGAAGGTAATCATCTTGGTTGCATATATGTGTTTTATTTAAATGTTTTAAATCAGGTGTCCCCAAACTTTTTACACAGGGGGCCAGTTCACTGTCCCTCAGACCGTTGGAGGGCCGCCACATACTGTGCTCCTCTCACTGACCACCAATGAAAGAGGTACCCCTTCCTGAAGTGCAGCGGGGGGCCAGATAAATGGCCTCAGGGGGCCACATGCGGCCCGAGGGCTGTAGTTTGGGGACGCCTGCTTTAAATCTTCTTTATTTCATAGCATTATAATGCTTAAAGAGATCTTAAGAAACGTATAGTGCTATTAAGTCAGTATTGGATGAAGAAAAATATATTTGAAGGAGTTTCTGAGGAGATTATATATTTCTGATTAATTCAGAATAACTTAGAGTGCAACTGTGTGGAGGTAGCCACAGTACAGTTTAACTTGAAAGAAGCAATCTATAATATGGACTAAAGATTGAGTTTTGAAGAAATTGTCCCAATATTGTTCTTTATATATATTTTTGCAGATATAGACACTTTTCATTTTTAGTTTCCTGAATGCTATGCGTTTTTCATTTGGCAGTCACTTAATGTAAATTTAGTTATTTTATTCATTTAATCTTCATAATAATGCTATGACAAAAATTGTTTTTTATTTTTGTGTAACACATCATCATCAGCTTAGTGGCTTACAAAAAAAATCAAACTTATTATCACACAATTCCCATGGATAATGAGTTCACCTATTGCTTACCTTTGTTCTCTACTCAGGGTTTCATGGTCAGCCATGTCCTCATTGGGAGTCTTGACTAGAATAGATCTACTTCCTAACCCATTCAGGTTGTTCGCAGAATTCCTTTTCTTTAAGTTATGAGACAGAAGTTACAATTTTGTTGTTGTTGTTGCTTTGTTGTTGTTTATATATTTGTTTGTTTGTTTTGTAGTTGTCAGCCGGGAACCACTCTCAGCTCAGGTTCTTGCCACATGACTCCCTCTATAAACAGTTCATGACATGGTTCTTTGCTTCTCCAAAGACAGCAGGATAGTCTCCCTCATTTCAAATCTCTCTCTTCAATCTGCTAAAACAGATTTTTATATACCATAATATAATCACTGGAGTGATTACCCCATAATGACACCCATCTCATATGTAATGATACCCAGAGGCTCAAAGTAAAACAATGAAGAAAGATTACCATGCAGCAAATGGAAAGCCAAAAAAAGAGCAAGAATCACTATTCTCATATCATATAAAACAGACTTTAAACAAATAAAAATTAAGAAGGACAGAAAAGGTCATTACATAATGATAAAGGATGGTACAATCCAACCAGAAGACTTAGCTATCCTAAATAAATATGCACCCAACATTGGAGTACCCAGATTCATGAAAAAAGTTCCACAAAAAGACTCACAACCAAGCAATAATAATGGGAGATTTTAACACTGATTGGCAGCATTAGATAGATCATTGAGGCAGAAAACTAACAAATTATGGACATAAAAATAAAAATTAAAAAAACCAAATTATGGACATAATTTCAACATTTGACCAATTGGGTCTAAATGACATCTACATAACACTCCACCCAGCAACCACAGAATATACATTCTTCTTGTCCATACACAGAACACATTCTAATATCCACTGCACTCTCAATTATAAATTGAAACTGAAGAATTTTTTTTTAAAGGAAAGAACTATCACTATACACACTCTTGAACAATAATACAGTAAAACAGAATTCAATATCAAAAAGATACCATAAAACTACCCAAATACATGGAAATTTTAAAAACTTGCTCCTGAATAACCCCTGGGTAAACATCCAAATTAAGGAAGAAGTCAAAAATTTATTTGAAATTACTGAAAATAGAGATACAACTTACTAAAAATCCCTGGAATGCAGTTAAAGCCGCATTAAGAGGAAAGTTTCTAGTGAAAAATACCTTCAAGAAGTTAGAAATACCTCAAATTAACAATCTAAATGTGTACCTACTGGAACTGGAAAAATAAGAATAAACCAATCCAAAAGCTAGTAGAAGAAAAAAAATAACTAAAATTGGAGAATAAATGAATAAATTTGAGGTACAAAAACCATAGAAAGGATCAATGTAACCAAAAAAATAGCTCTTGGAAAAAAGTATACAAGATTAATAAACTGTTACCTAGAAGGATGAAGAGTTAGAGAAATTGCATCATGTTTCTGACAACAGTTAAATACCTACATGATAATATGCCTGTTATGTTGCCTCTTTTCCCTGGCCCCAGCTCCCACCTGGGTATAGTAGGTCTAGGGATGATAACAGCTGCCTGATGTTGTTGGTTCCTGAGTGCTCCAGTATCCCTTATTGGTTTCTTTAAATCTTCCCACATTCTGTAAAAAGTCCCTTTGTTTTATTCTCTTCACTATTCTAACTTAGTTCACCTCCTGTTTTCTGCTGGGATCCTGATTGACACTAAATATTCCATATCATATCTGTATTACAGAAAGGGAATTACAGACAAAGAGTGAAGACTCAGGTTAGGAAAAAATGGATACCAGTTAGGACGCTCATAAGAGTCAAGTAAGTTGACATTGGGCATGAAAAATAAAAGTTGGAAAGAAAAAGCAGATAATGTTAATAAAATAGCTGTTAGGAAAAAGCATAGCATAGAGTCAAAGATGATGCTTAGATGAGTTTTCTTCATAAATTTTGGTGATGCTATCAAGTTCAGTAGAGATTATAGGATGTATATAGAGTAGCAGAAATAATTCATTCAATTAAAATACACTATTATAGTGCCTATATTATATCCAGGTAGGAAGTAGGATATATAAGTATGAAAGTGAATATAAAGATATAACTAGATATATTAGAGTTACAGTAAGAGGCCTAATCCAGAGATAAAAATTAGGGACTGGGGCAGCATATAGGTGGTAAGTGAAACCAGGCTGAAAAGAAAATAACCCAGAAACTACATTTTAAAGAAAGAAATATACCATGAATATTAGCTTTTATTTATGGACTCTTAGTTTTGTTTAATTTTTCTGTAGCTCTTTGTTTATGCCAGTACCATATCATTATCATTACTGTGGCTTTGTAGTTAGTTTTGAAATCAGGAAGTGTGAGTCTCTTTTTTCTTCTTTTCCACGACTGTCTTGGCTATTCAGTATCTCTGCAAAACCAATGAATATGGGGATGAGCTTTTCCATTTCTGCTAAAATGGCTGTTAGAATTTTGATAGGGAATATATTGAGTCTGTAGGTTACAGTATAAAATAATATAATATGACATACTATTATACAATAATGCCATATTTTATATTATCTGTAGATTATAGATTATTTTAACAATAATAAGTAATTTATTTAAATGTAATAACTTTCCATTTACGTAGCTCTTCTTCAATGTCTTTCAGCAATGTTTTATAGTTTTAAGAGTACAAATCTGGCCAGGCATGGTTGTTCACACCTATAATGTCAGCACTTTAGGAGGCCAAAGCAGGTGGATTATCGGGTCAGGAGTTTGAGACCAGCCTGACCAACATGGTGAAACCCCATCTTTACTAAAAATACAAACATTTTCCAGGCATGGTGGCATGTACCTGTAATCCCAGCTACTCAGGGGACAGGCAGGAGAATTGCTTGAACTTGGGATTCTGAGGTTGCAGTGAGCTGAGATCACACCATTGCACTCCAGCTTAGGTGACAGAGCGAGACTGCCTAAAAAAAAAAAAAAAAAAAAAAAAAAAGAGGTATAAATCCTGCACCTACTCCTAAGCATTTCTTCTTAATACTGTTGTAAATGGAATTGCTTTGTAATTTCATTTTCTGATTATTCATTGCTATTGCATACAAATAGAACTGAGTTTTGCTTGTTGGTCTTGTGTCTTGTACCTTTGATATAATTTGTTCTAATTTTTTTTGTTTATTTTTATTACTTTCTATATACTTGATCATGTCATGTCAAAATAGAGATAATTTTAACATTTTATTTCCAATTTAGAAATATTTTTTAAAACAGCCTAATTGCACTGGCTAAAACTTCTAGCACAATATTGAACAGAAGTAGCTGAAATACACATCTTTGTCTTGTTACGGACAGATCGTGGGGTGAAAGTTGTCAGTCTTTACCATTAAATATGAGTTTAGCTATGAGTTTTCCAGATGAATATTTTATCATGTTGCTGTGGTTCAAATGTTTGTGTTCCTTACAAAACTCATGTTGAAGCTTAATTACCAATGTGGTCCTATTAAGGAATATGGCCATTATTGGATGATTAGATCATGATTGCAGAGTCCTCATGGATGGGATTAGAGCTTTTATAAATCACCTGGAAGGAATGGGTTTCTTTCCTTCCATCCATGTGAGGACATCCCCTTCAGAGGATGCAAAACAAAACACCATCTTGGAAGCAGAGATTGATCTATGACAAGATATTGAATTTGCCTGTACCTTGATGTTGGAGTTCCCAGCCTCCTTATAGAATTGTGAGAAATAAATTTCTGTGTTTTTTTTTAAATAAAACATTACCCAGTAAAATGTATTTTGTTATGGAAACAGGGAAAGACTAAGGCACACATTGAGAAAGTATGTATTTCTAGTTTGTCCAGTATTTTTATCATGAGATGGAGTTTGATTTCATTAAATGCATTTCTATATCAAGTGACATAATGAATTGTGAGGTTTGTTAGTTTGTTAGTTTTTTTTTTTTTTTTTTTTTTTTTTTTTTTTTTTTTTTTTTTTTTTTCTATTCTGTTAATGTAACGTATTTCTTTGGTTGATTTTTGTATATTGAATCACCCTTGTATTACTAGATTAAATCACTTGGTCACGATATGTAATACTTTAATATGCCACTGGATTCATTTTTCTTGCATGTTGTTGAAAAATTTTACATCTGTATTCACTAGGAAGACTGGTCTGTAGGTTTTTTTTTTTTTTTTTTTTTTTTTTGGTCATCTTGTTCTTATTTTGGTAACATAGTAATACTGACCTCATAGAATAAATTAAGAAATGTGTTCTCCTTTTTTATTTTTTGAAAGTATTTGATAAGGTTTAGTGTTAATTATTTCTCAAACATTTGGTAGATACTGACCATAAAGCCATCAGGGCCTAGACTTGACTTTGCTGGAAGGTTGATAACTGATCCAATCTTTTTACATGTTATATGTTTATTCAGGTTTCTTTTTTTTTTTCTTGAGTCAGTTTTGGTATTTTGTATGTTTCCTAGGGCTCTTTCTACTTTCTCTGGTTTTTCAAATGCATTGAGTGTACAATCATTCATAATAGTGTCTTATAATTCTTTCCATTTATATAAAGTCAGTAATATTGTCCCCATTTGAATTTCTGGTTTCACTAATTTCATCTTCTTTTTTTTTGTTACAGTCAATCTAGCTAAAGGTCTGTCAATTTTGCTAGGTGCAGTGGGCTCACACCTGTAATCCTAACACTTTGGGAGGCTGAGATGGGCAGATTGCCTGAGCTCAGGAGTTAGAGACCAGATTGGGCAACATGGCAAAACCCCATCTCTACTACAAATACAAAAAAAAAAAAAATAAGCCAGGTGTAGTGGTATGTACCTGTAGTCCTGGCTACTCAGGGGACTGAGGCATGAGAATCACTTGAATCTAGGAGAAGGAGATTGCAGTGAACTGAGATCATGCTATTTCACACCAGTCTGGGCCACAGAGCAAGACCCTGTCTCAAAAATAAATAAATAAATAAATAAAGGAATCTGTCAATTTTAATAATATTTTCAGAGAGCCAACTTTGATTTTAGTGATATGCTCTGTTTTCTGTTATTTATTTGATATTTTTCAGCTGTACTCTTTATTGTTTTCTCGTGTATCTTCCTGTTGTACTCTTTATTGCTTTCTTGTGCTGATTTGGATATAATTTGAGCTTATTTTTCTGTTTACTTAATGCAGAATGTTAGGTTACTGATTTAACATGCTGCTTCTTTTTAATTTATATATATAGTAAGTTTTTCTATGAGCACTGCATTTGTTTTGGTATAATGTGTTTTTACTTTCATTCGTCTAAAGGAAATTTTAACTTACCTCTATTTTCTTCTTTAACCCACAGATTATTTATGAATACTGTGCTTATTTTTTATATATTTGTTATTTTTCCAGATTTTCTTCTGTTACTGGTTTTCAGTTCCATTTA
Organism: Saimiri boliviensis; assembly: GCF_048565385.1. Classification (NCBI taxonomy): domain Eukaryota; kingdom Metazoa; phylum Chordata; class Mammalia; order Primates; family Cebidae; genus Saimiri; species Saimiri boliviensis. The sequence continues at coordinate 93,469,662 of NC_133470.1, forward strand.
TTACAGTTAAAGAAAGTATTTCTCATGATCTGAATATTTCAAAATGTATTGGCCCTTGTTTTGTAGTCAAACATGTTGTATACCTTGGAAATTATTTCATGTACCCTTGAGAATAATGTATATTTTTCTGTTTGGGGGTATGGTGTTATCTATAAGTCTATTCAGTCTATTTGGATGATAACATTTTTCAAGTTCTCTCCTTCCTCATTTATCTTCTGTCTAGTTTCACTATCCATCAGTGAAAGGGCGTATCAAAGTCTGTAACTATTATTGTTCAAATATCTATTTCTTTCTGATGTTCTATCAGTTTTTGCTTCATATATTTTGTGAGTTTTCTATTAAGTGCACATTTACAAATGTTGTACCTTCTTGATAGATCTTCATAGATTGGCCTTTTGATAATAATTTAATGATTTTCCCTGTCTATTGTAGCTATTATTGCCTTAAAGTCTATTTTTTCTGCATATTATTCAAGGTTCCCTAGAGGGACAGAACTAATAGGACATATATACTTAAAAGAACAGAACTAATAGGATAAATATACTTAATATAATATATATTAATATGATATATATATATATATATATATATGTATTAATTTAATAAACTCAAGGTTCCACAATAGTCTGTCTGCAAGCTTGAGGAGCAAGGAGAGCTAGCCCGAGTCTCAAAACTACAGAACTTGGAGTCCAGTGTTTGAGGGCAGGAAGCATCCAGCATGGGAGAAAGATGTAGGCTGGGAGGATAGGTCAGTCTCAACTTTTCATGTTTTTCTGCTTGCTTTATATTCGCCAGCAGCTGATTAGATTGTGCCCATCAGATTAAGGGTGTGTCGGCCTTCCCCAGCCCACTGACTCAAATGTTAATCTCCTTTGGCAACACCCTCACAAGCACACCCAGGATCAGAACTTTGCATTGTTCAATCAAAGCAAGTTGATGCTCAGTATTAACCATCACAGTCTGAAAGTATAGTGACTCAAGCTTTTTAAAATTACTACATGGAACTTTAATGTTTTTTTCATGTTTTATTTATTTATTTGAATCTATAGTGAGTATATTGTGGATAATATGTAATTGGATCATGTTTTTCCTATACATTCTTGCAATTTCTGACAATTTACATGTAATGTATTTCCTGGCAAGGAAGGTTTTTGCTATTGTCGTTTTCCTATTTGTGTTATATAAGTCATATTTTTACCTCAGCTCTTCCACTCCTGTCTTTTTTGTGTTAAATATTGTTAGTATATTATTTTGATTCATTTTTATTGGCTTTACTCTATGATTTTAAATTGTTTCAGTGGCTGCCTTGTGGATTGCAATTAAAATCTTATTTTTCAACAACCTGGTTAAAGTTAATGCTAATCTTGCTTCAATACCATTATGAGTTTGTGTCTCCCCAAAAATATATGTTAAAGTCCTAACCCTTAGTATCTCAGAATATGACCTTATTTGAAATAAGTTGCTGCAGATGTTATTAGATAGGATAATATTATACTAAAGTAGATTGTGTTCCTGATTCAATATGACTGGTGTCTTTTTAAAAATATAGACTCATGAAGACACAGCAATTCATGGAGAATTCCATGTGGAGATGGAGGCAGAGTTGGAGTGATGTATTTGTGAGGCAAGGGTCACCAAAGATTGCTTGCTAGTCATTACCAGGAGCTAGGAGAGTAGCATCGGAAAATTTGCACTTATAGTTTGTCAAGAAAAAAACAAACAAACAAACAAACAAACAAACAAAAAACAAACCTGCTGATACTTTGGTTTCAGACATCTAAATTATAGTAACGTGAGACGATACTTTTCTGTTGTTTGAAGCCACTGGATTAGTAATACTTCCTTACAGCTTTCATATATTTAAAATAAATTTGCTTACATGATGATTATGGAGACTGAAAAAGCCTAAGATGTGTAGTCTGCAAGCTTAAGATCCAAGAGAGACAAAGTATAGTTCTATTATGTGTCTGAAGACCTAAGAATGGTGGTGAAAGTTCAAATCTGAAATCTGGCTGGCCTGAGACCCAAGAATAAATGGTATTTCAGTTTCTGCCCAAAGGTCAGAAAACACCAATGTTTCAGCTTAATCAGGCAGGCAGAATAAATTCCCTCTTTAACAGCCATTGTTTTATTCAGGCCTTCACTTGATTGGATGAGGCCTACTCACATGAGGAAGGGACAATCTTTGTTACTCAGCCTGTAAATTCAAATGTTATGTTTGTTTATTTAAAGGCATATGTTTTATTTTAAATTGACAAATAATTATACATTTATGGGGTTCACTATGGTGTTTTGAATATATGTTTAAATTGTGGAATCACTAAATCAAACTAATTAGAAAATCCTATCACCTCATATACTTTAATTGTTTAAATATTTAAAATACACTCAGCAATTTAAAAATATACAGTGAGTTATTATAATCACCATTCTGTACAATATATTGCTAAAGGCTATTTCTCCTTTCTAACTGAAACTTTGTACCCCTGAACAAAATCTCCCCTGTCTCCATCTACCAAGCTCTTCCAATCTCTGGTAACCACCAAAGTGATTCAAATATTTATCTCATTCCAGAAACACCTTCACTGACACATCCTGGAAAATGTTTAGTCAAATGGTCTAATCACGTTAACATATTAAATTAATCATCACAAGTATGTTACAGGTGATTATGATGAGGGCTCAGAAAGACAACAGAAGAGCTGTAGGAGAAGTTTCTACCATCTTAGCTAGTACATATATAACATCATAAACAGAATGTTCTTAGATATATGCATGTTAAAAATGCTTCTGGTGATATCTGTGATGCGTAAGAGAAACATGCTAGTGGAAACTGGAAGAAAGATTATAGATTTTATAAAATGAGAACCTGTATTAATTATGTTCTATTTTTGTGGAAAGTAGAATTTGTAAATGATTAACTTGAATATTTAGCTAAGTATGTTACCAAGCAAAGTGTGAAAGGAGCAGAGAAGAGCCAATTTTATTTTTATTGGCATCCATGTCTTAGAAGTAAGAGATGCCTGCAAATTCGGAGTCTTTCTCTCTGGGGTGCTATAGCACAGACTGATTTTCTCTTTGGCTCTTCCCCCTACAGATACTTAATTTTCCTTGGACTGCTAAGTCAATTTCCACTTGTCTGTCTGCTCTCCAGCTTCTAAAATTGTGTTTCATTTCTTGTCAGCTGTCACTTCCTCTCTTTCCTTTGACCTTATAATTTTCTGCCTTAAAATATTTTAATGTCATTTTAGTGGGATTTCAGTTGGGAACAGAGGTTAATGTGTTGATTAAATTTACTGTATTGAGTGCCCTAGAAATCCTTGATTGACTGTCAGGGATCTTGGAAGCTCTTCATTTAGACATTATGAAACTTCTTCCCTTGCTGAATATC